>NW_009798751.1:0-3105 GCF_000520075.1 Aphanomyces astaci
CTCCGGGACAACGAGCGTGCGAGACGCAACAAGAAGCCCAACGTAAAACAATTCTTCTTTAACCTCGGAGATTATGTTCTAGTCGGCCAAGTTTCAGAGGCATTCGCCAAGAAACTTCAAGTGCAATGGCTCGGGCCGCGTCGGATTGTGACAATCGTACGCGACTGGGTCTACCGCGTCGAGGACCTGCGCAATGGCGCCATCACGACGCACCATGCTTCGCGTCTCAAGTTCTTTGCCGCCCGCGACTTGCTTGTAACGCAGGCGTTGACAGATCACGTCGCATACGTCGAGGGCGGCCACCTTGTTGAGTGCTTCCTCGACTGCCGCTTCGACCGGCCGACCCACTCGTGGATGCTCCGCGTCAAGTGGCTTGGGATAGATATCCTCGAGGCCTCGTGGGAACCGGCGGCAGACATGGCAACGGACGTGCCAGTCATTGTGGCCGCCTATCTACGCAAAGCGAGCCGCGGGAACGGCAACGTCGCCAAGCTCAAGACGGTGCTCGCTATCTCGCACCCAGACGTCGTGTAGACCATGGGGGAGTTGTTGGGTGTGGAGTATCTTAGCAAGACACAGGTAGTATCCTTGCAAGCGCACTCCATTCCCATTGGTCAAGGATCTGTCGACACGACCGAAGACAGCTCGATAGGGGATGCAAATGTGCGTTGTGAATCAGTAGATCTAAGACCTTTAACATAGTCAGTCTTCTTTTACCTTTGAACCCGGTGCATCGAGTTCTAAAGGAGTCACTGCCAGTTCAGGACCGGCAGACACAACACTTATAGTCAATCGAGTGCCCTCCCCAAGGTCAGCTTTCAATGCTCATCATACTACTGTAAGCCTATCTACTCCATAGTCGAATGTGGCTACCACAATATATTCTACAGGTAGTACAGGTAGTAATGACTCCTGCTCTATTAAGGGTTAAGGGTTCACACTAGGGCGGCAAACATGTGAGGTTACACTTCCACAGCACGGTCCTACACTATGTAGGTGTCCCCAATTGGTTGCCACGAATCTTGTACTATAATAGTTAAATACCATTGTAGAGCAAGGTGCATCGTTAGTGTGTCGGTTTGATTCCAAGTTGCAGACGACATAGTCCGCGTTTCGAGCCTAGCTTCGACCATTTCTTTTTGCCATAATTATACTCTGGTTGTTTTTGTGACCCCCTCCTAATTTTGATTTGTTTGTATAAAACAGTTTTATGCCTATAAAATTGAATTCGAAAGGTATTGGCCACTTGGCTGTTTAGGGTATTTACAATCGACCTATGATCCGGTTAATGGCATGAAACATACTTCGAAGTACATTTTTACCTTGATTTGGGACGATAAACATCGTCAAACCAGCATTATTCGGACACGATAAACATCGTCGAATTTGGCCGAACGTCCTGAGTTTTGGTGCAAGGCGACTTTGTATTCGATTCGCTGTTCAAAATGTATACGTAGTATGGACTTCAAATTTTGGCCGCCAGTTACGATGCTTTTTGGAAAAGTATCCACTACCGGTACTACGTAGTACATTCCACGAGAATACCGTTACTTATTTTCAATATAAAATAAGTACTGTATGTCATAATAAGTTAGCATCAATGTTTGTCATAATTTATGATAATTTTAACTATCGAGAAAGTACATGACTTTGTCGTTGAATTGCTCAGCAACGGCTTGTCTGGGCGTGATACATTTAATATGAAAACTGAAGAGATGGCTTCGGGCTGTATAACGAGACGTGATGTGTGGCGATTGCACTTATTTATCATGCGTGAAGTGACCTCAAACATGCCAAAAAACTGAAATATAGCTTACTTTGGGTGTGATTATATCCCGCAATAACCATCGTAACACCGACCAAGCCGCTTCATTACGTAGTATCAATGCTGCTGTACATGATACCATGTTCTTGCGTTGATCGGCGATCTCTGAACTATGAAACAGCACATAAAAGACAACATTTTGGCGTAAACTTCAAATATAGCGTAAAGATGACAAACAATTATTGTCATCTTGAGCTAAAATTTATAGCACCATTTCTGTTGTACAGTTGGTTTGCAAAGGGCGATGACACACAACGACCACGACAATAGTGAACTCACAATAGTTAACGCACGAGTAAAGCGGGAATACATTCAAGATCACTCGATCGTCATGAATGCTCGAGTGATCTTGAATTCGTTGTCGCTTAACGGCAGTCCATTGCGGTTTTCCCGAACAAAACGGTCGGAGTCCTGTGTCGTTTAGGCTAGAGGCTCGCCATAGTGACTGTATGTATTGTCTCCCGCTTCTTCTTGGCTTTCGGCCACGGGACCTTCGTCAAGGCAGCAAATATACACACTGATATTAGTGAGGTTAAACACGCCACGAGGCGCCTACTGACTACCACTCCCTAAAGTACTCAGTACCTCCACTAAGGTATCGGAACCTTTGACATGCGTGTGTGTTTGCAATGGGTCAAACTAACGCGCAACCCAATTGCTCTTCACGCTGCAGAACACTTCCCCTCCTACGGGAAGTCTAGTGTCTTGATGAGGGCGGCCACGGCAGGGTCTTCCTTGTTCGCCGCCACCCACTTGCAAAATACGACTGGAATGTTGTCCAGCAAAATCGTCGCAGGTTCCCAGGACGATTCTTCATCGTCAAGTCCAAGCCACTTCACCAAAACTTGGTGTTGGCCATCCACGCAGCGCGCTTCGTCCAGGCGCTCCACATGAAATCCGCCATCGCCAAACGCGATCTGCGCCTCGAGGTCTTCGGTCACCTCTCTACCACCTTCGTGGTACATCTTCAGTCGGCATGCATTATGGACTGTGATTTCATACGGTGGCACCAGCTGCTGAGTCTCCATCACATGGTCCGTGATGACTCTGGTCACTAGGCAGGGTCCTCGCCAATGCAGGGCCAATTTTGTCGGACGGCTGACGACCGATCCGACAAGCACAAAATCGCCGACCGAAAAACCCGCAAACTTGACTTGAGACTTTCGGTCGCGGCGTCCACGCGCTTGCTGACGCAACTTGTCGCTTCGCACCGCCACGTTGCGGTGCATTTCTTCTAGGGCCACTTGGAGGTCCGTCACATGTTTCTGACGGGCGGCGCC
>NW_009798752.1:0-1864 GCF_000520075.1 Aphanomyces astaci
TTCGAGTCGGTTCGGAAGATGGCGGGCATCTTCGGGATGCAGGCCTTGCAAAGCCTGGTGGCGTCAACACCGGCTGAGCAGGTCGAACGTGTCAATGCGTTTGACACGTATGAGCAAGGGCTCATAGCGCACGTGCGGGGAAACCTGCAGGCGCCGGCGGCTGAAGGAAAGCCGCCTCACCCGAAGCCATTGCGGCTAAAGGTGACACCTTACGAAGGGAAGGAGGGAGAGAACCTTCACTTCTGGGTTCGAGAGGTAGAGCTCGCGATGAATGCGGCTCTGATCTCGACCGAGCAACTCCGCGTTGCTTATGCACTCTCCAACCTTAGCGGTCGTGCTAAGAGTTGGGCGTACACGCGGGAGGCGACATCGCCTGGATGTTTCACATCCTGGGCTCAGCTGTGTGAACAGCTTCGAGCCGCGTTCCTCCCGGCGAACTATGAGTATCGCCAGCGCTCACGCTTCCTCTCATGCAAACAAGGGAAGCGTGAGCTGCACGAGTACATCCAAGAGATGCGGGAGCTTACGGCATCCCTAGTGGGCAACCCACTGAATGAACACATCAAGGTGACAGTGTTCATGGACGGCCTTCGAGTGGGCCCAGCGCGCACTCAGCTGTTCCGGGTGCAGTCAAGCACCCTTGAAGAGGCGATTCAAGTGGCCCTTCAAGAAGAGTACAGCCACCGCCAGGCGCGTACGCCGGCCTCAGCGTGGCCAGGGAGTTCATCGCAGAACCCCAATCGGGCAAGCCCCAGCGCACCAGTTCCCATGGAACTCGGTGCCGCCGAACAGCACGATATTCGCTGTTTCGGCTGTGGCAGGCTGGGCCACTTCAAGCGAGACTGCCCCGCGGAAAGACACCGCAGACGGGCTTATCCCAAGCCCGTCCTCAAGGGTCGTTGGCAGAAGCCAAGACCCCGGGGCCAGGGGAACGCCGGAGACCAGTAGGGGCGGGGCGCCCTACTGGGGAAGATCTAAGTCTTCGTGAGAGGTACGCAGGAGGTGCGTACCACGGGGACTTAGCCCCTGAGAGTCTTCGCACTCTCGAATCGGCGAAGGGCAGCGATGGGCTGCTTGTTGTACACGGATGTGTACGGGGATACGATCATCCCTTTAGAATCTTGATTGATTCTGGGGCGTCGCGGAATTTCGCACGCCGCCGGACGGTTGCTCGTAACAGCAACAGGTTGACCGATGCTTTGAGAGAAAGCAAAGGCAACGGGGCAGTGTCAGTAAGACTGGCCGACGGAAAGGCCGTCACTGTCCCCAATATCCAGATGGATCTGGCTGTCAAGTTCGAAGACTTCGACAGCCTCGAACAGTTTACTGTTCTCGACATGGATCCATACGATATGATCCTGGGCATGCCCTGGCTCGAGAAACATGAGCCTTGGATCGACTGGCGAGGCAAGGCAATTGGTGCCAGCCGCCCTGCAGTGACCGACAGAGCATTGGTGAGTCATGTTCCCACCTCTGTCAGGACCTGGGGCGCCCGCAAGGGCCGCCAAGGTACCGAAGCATCCAGCGGATGCTTAGGAGTCGTCAACGTATACGACGACTCCAAGGAAGCTTCGAAGGTGGCGACGCAGGCAGGCGTC
Organism: Aphanomyces astaci; assembly: GCF_000520075.1. Lineage (NCBI taxonomy): Eukaryota > Oomycota > Saprolegniomycetes > Saprolegniales > Verrucalvaceae > Aphanomyces > Aphanomyces astaci. Next base: position 1,599 of record NW_009798752.1, read on the forward strand.
CGCCAAGTGGGTAACTTAGGTCCACATGCGGGTAACAGAGTACCGCAGACGGTCGCCCAGACCTTAACTGAAGAGGAAGACGCGGGATGCGCTTCCTGTGTGGGTAACATAGTTCCACACGAGGCCTCGAGAGCCTCGGATGTCAGGATTAGGACATCCCAAGACGTGGGTAACGAAGTTCCACGTCACGGTCGCCGTCGACGACGCCGCCGCCGCCGCAAGTCAAGTCTGAACCATGTTCAGACTGGAGTCGTGCACAACGACTC
>NW_009798752.1:1964-2418 GCF_000520075.1 Aphanomyces astaci
TCGCTCAAAGGCTCCAACTGTGGAATGAGCCACAGCCGCGTCCCCGCGGCTCGTCGAACCCTTTCGACACGGAGAATGAGAGTTTGTGACTCTATCTCCCGTTTGTGATTGGTCGGTAAACCGAACCTAAGTGGGGGAGGATGTAACGGGGTACAATACCCCAAGTGTACCCAAGTTACATGAAGAGTGCCCAGTCACTCTTGAGATACCTGGTACATGGTACCAGGGGCTCTAGGAGCCAATCATTGCATATCTACCTAGATTCAGTATAGGTAACTTATAGTTTGTATTAGATACCAAGCTAAGTCTACCTATAAATACATTCAGTCTTAATCGTACCCTCAAGTGAGTACTTCGTCCCCTTCAGACCAGGGACACGTGAACGGTCGTTCACTTAGAGTTTGTATACTCTAGAGGAAATAAACTTCCTCTGCACAAGGTGCTGTGTGACCCC
>NW_009798752.1:2536-5354 GCF_000520075.1 Aphanomyces astaci
GTATGCGGACGTGGTCACGAAGAACCCACCGTCCCAACTCCCACCAGACCGTGGAGTACGGCACGAGATTGATCTCGTGCCTGGCACAAAGTACTGTGTCACGAGGCAGTGGCCTCTCCCTCGCGAGCAATGCGAGGTGATCGATGCCTTCTTCGCTGCGAAAGCGAAGGCGGGCATGGTGCGGGAGTCGAAGTCCCCGCACTCGACGCCGACTTTCTGCGTTCGTAAACCGAACGGGAAGTGGCGTCTGGTTCACGCTTTTAACAAGCTGAACAGCGCAACGGTGCCGGCCCAGACACCAATCCCACGAAAGGATGTGTTGTTAAACAACATGGCCGGTTGCGTACTGTATAGTGCGCTGGATTTGGTAGACGGATACTACCAGATCCTGATGCGCGAGAGCGACATCCCGCTCACCGCGGTGAGCACTCCAAGCGGCATGCTTTGGGAGTGGCTCGTCATGCCGCAGGGCCTGTCTAATGCCCCAGCGACGTTCAATCGCTTGGTGATGCAGCTGTTCCGGCCGCTGCGAGCCTTTGTACAAACGTACTTCGACGATATATTCGTCCATAGCCGTGCCGAGGGAGGCAAGACGGCCATGGAGGTGCACTTGGGTCACCTCCGTCGAGTGTTGGAGGTTATGCGAGCCAACAAGCTCTACGCCAACATCGACAAGTGCGTTTTCGCATCGCCAGAGATCAAAGTTCTCGGTTGCTTCGTCAGCAACGTCGGGGTTCGAGCTGACCCCGACAAGGTGAAGGCCATTGCAACGTGGCCGACACCCAGATCTCAGAAGGATCTCAGGAAGTGGTTGGGTTTGGCCAACTACCTCCACAAGTACAGCGCAGGGTACGCGGGTCTCGCAAAACCCTTGTCGGATCTCCTGAAGAAGGATGCCGACTGGCGCTGGGAGCAAACGCACCAGGACGCCTTTGACAGCGTCAAGGCCAGCCTGCAAGAGGCGCCGGTCCTGGCTTTGCCGGACGAGTCGAAGCCATTCAGCGTCGTCTGTGATGCCTCCGACTATGCAATCGGTTGTGCACTACTGCAAACCGATGCAGCTGGACATGAACGAGTCATTTCGTTCCAGTCCAGGCAGCTCAAGGCTGCCGAACGGAACTACCCTGTCCATGACAAGGAGCTCCTGGCGATGAAGTATGCCCTAGTGAAGTTTCGGGTACATCTTCTGGGCTCAAGGCCCTTTGTGATCTACACAGATCACGCGTCCTTGCGGACGGCGACGAATTCGCCTCACCTCTCCCAAAGGATGGCGAGGTGGCTGTCCTTCTTCGCGGAATATGAGTTCCGCGTCGAATACAAGCCGGGCAAGCTGAACGTGCTTGCTGACGCCCTGTCGCGGCGTCCGGACTATGAGTTGGCCCACATCACACGGGTGACAACGGATCTTTACGATCGGATACGCGAGGCGTATCGGGACGATGAGGCTATTGCGCCTATCGTCAGGTTCCTAGCAGCAGGAACGAACGCAAAGTCCGACTGGCTTTCGCCTCGGCAGCGTTCCCGGCTCCACCGATATGAGTTGAGGGATGGCCTCCTCTATTTCCGGGTGGAGCCTAGTGATCCTTCACGGGTGGTCGTACCCAACAATGAGGATCTAAAGTTTGATATCCTCGCGGAGGCGCACGATGCGCCCTCCAGTGGCCACTTGGGCCGTGAGAAGACCTTTTTGTCGGTTTCTCAGGCCTTCTGGTGGACCCACATGTACAAGTGGGTCGCCAAGTATGTGAAGACATGCGAAACATGTCAGCGGGTGAAACCCGCAGGGCACGCTTCGGCTCCGTTACAGAGCCTGCCCGTACCTGCTGACTGTTGGAAGTCGATGAGTCTTGACTTCATCTTTGGACTTCCCGCCGACAGACACGGCAACACCGGGATTGTGGTGTTCGTGTGTCGGCTGAGCAAGATGGTGCATCTTGCTCCGGTGCCCGTTACGGTCACAGGCGAACAGACGGCACGGCTGTTCGTCGATGGCGTGTTCCGCTATCACGGTCTGCCTGAGACCATTGTCTCGGATCGAGACCCGCGGTTCACCGCTGCGTTCTGGAAGACGCTGTTCCCATTGCTTGGAACTCGTCTGCAGATGTCCACTGCCGACCATCCGCAGACGGACGGCCAGACGGAGCGCGTCAATCGAGTGCTCGAAGACACTCTGCGCAGTGTATGCGCTGGAGCCCCACATACGTGGTCGACACAGCTCCCAGTTGTTGAGTTTGCGCTCAACAACGCGGTACACGCGTCTACGGGGTTTACGCCGTTCTACCTGAACGGCTTCCGTCACCCCAGAGTGCCACTCACTCTTCGAGGAGACTCCACGTCCTCTATTTTAAGTGGGGGAGAGGCTCGGAAAGTCCTTTCCTCCCAGGTCTCAGATGTGAGACCGGTTTCACTGCGGAAACAAGTGGAGTCCTTTATGGACACCAAGCTGATTGTGATCAGCAGGGTCCGCGATGCCATGGCAGCGGCCCAGGACAGACAAAAGGAGTACTCAGACAAACATGGAAGAGGAAACTTAAATGTGTTTAAAGTTGGTGAATTTGTGTTACTAGACACTAGAAACCTACCGCTTGACACTGTCAGCTCTGTCGGCAGTAACAAGTTGAAGCATCGCTTCATCGGACCGTTTACAGTCCTTGCCAGACATGGTGCGTCGTACACCATCGACCTACCAAAGTCAATGACGACGCACCCGACGTTCTATGTCGGACGTCTTAAGCGGTACCATGATCCGCAGGGGGTTGCTGACTCGCAGACCCACCTTGGTCCAGCTCCTCGAAACGAGGAGCGGCCTCAGACGTCG
>NW_009798753.1:0-1770 GCF_000520075.1 Aphanomyces astaci
GATTATCCGGATATCCATGGACGTAGTAGATGGCGGAGGTGGTGGTTCTTCGGCAAGTGCGGCAGACCGCGGACTGGGACTGCGGCCTCGCATGTATCGAGATGATGATGCGATGGATGCACCAGTTGTACCCACATGTCTTCCACATCATCAACGCCAACCATCTCCACGCACAACTGCGCAAGGCCATGCCGTTTCGAAGCGTGTGGACGATCGACCTCGTTGCGTACCTGTGGGCTTGGATTGTCCGAGCTAACCAACCTGCACACATGAAGGTAGAGGTTTGGTTTGCATCAACGTCGATGCAAGTGAACCCCGTGCATGCGTCGCATCCGTACTACAGTGCCGACTACGCCGCGGACGTCGCTAGGGTCGCTCCGCTGTACTCATCGTGGCGCGATCGGTCGTTTCAAGGACAGGTTTCGACGGCGGAGTTGAAGCGGCGGATGCGCATGCCAACCGCGGTGCTTCTTGTGTTGGTCGACGCCAGTCACCTCGAGTGTTGCGTATGGAATGATACTACCACCTTGCAGGTGCACTCCCGATATGTACTATGTAGTACTAACTAGTAACCTCATGTTGTTTCCTTCTTAGTTAACCGATCGTCCATCTTTCCAAGGTCATTTCATTCTTGTTACTGCTATCACGGACGACAAAGGTAATATTGTCGTTTTTGCCAATATTTTTGGACTTTTGTGCTGATTCACCAAATCTACTCAATATCTTTGTAGTACTACTGATCTTTGGATGGAAAACTCGTCACACTAATTGAAGTCACACACCAATTCGGTGGTGAATCGAACAGTGTATTTGATTGGCCAGTTGGTCTGGTTTTGATTGGTCAATAAATCGATTGTCTGCCTATTTGGTGATTCTTCTGCTCATGTTACTCCAACAATTTCGAATCGACTTATAGGGTGGTTCTAACAGTTAACAGTGAGCGATATAGATTGAGTAGTAGGCTAACTTACTACTATAATAGTTAGTGTATATAGTAAGTACGTAATACATGCGTTCTAACAATGTTATGGGCGCTAGTGTATTACGTGGACCCTGCCAGTGCCCTTCATGAGGTTTGTGTCGCAGATGTAGCGACGTTTGACCGAGCTAGAACCCATCCCAGCACCGACCACGACCTGTGTCTACTATCGATTCAAAGATTTTAATCATAAGATTAATAGTATTATTTCTCCATTAACAGCTAATCCAAAAGAATCCCGTGAAATAGTGTTAATATATACTTCTATTTACTTGAACGATATATATTCTCCGGGGTATATCTGTAGTACACGAGAGCATGCCCTTGTAAACGCCATTTCTTTGGTTAATAAATCAATACACCATTTTTCATTCAAGTTTAGGGTATTTCCGGTATATTTTTTCGTCCAACACTTCAACTCATTCACGCCATGTGTCGACCTGACCCTACACTATTGCAGTAGATTATTTCGACTAATATCTGGTGTATACCACAACCCGTATATTTCACATGTTGTTCAATATATTTCAAATGATGTTTCGATTTTAGATGCTAAAGGTCTCTAATAGACCACCAAACTTGAGACTAAGTTTTTCACCAACCATCGACTATTTTACAATTTGACAAAGAACGTTTGTTTGTGACTTTATCAAAAGCATATGATGAAGTCAATTGTTAAAAACACACGCAAACATCTCACCACTTGAACAAGGATCGCCTGACATCTGGTACTGTCTGTCATTAGACCTCTTGACCAATGACTGTGTGTGTGGCCAAATGACTTGTATTTT
>NW_009798753.1:4686-5846 GCF_000520075.1 Aphanomyces astaci
CTGCGTCAGTTACGAAATTGCCAATCACAATGTTTTATATGACACAATTTCGGAAGTCACTTCGTCAATTCCGAATGTGCTGTGCACTGTGTGAGTGACCCAATAATTGGTTGAGTGGTCTAATGTTTGCTAAAGGCGTTTATTCTACTCAAAAATTCCTCCTGCGGTTGGTTGAATACCTAGGAAATTTCATATAAAACTAACAGTTGAAGGGGTATCTTTGGGACTGCAATCAATATTTTTAGCCAATCAAATTTCATCCTTCATTATTTGTAGCCAATCATACGCCTTTGCTCGATTAGTTAGTGATTTCATCAATCCCCCAAAATTCAGCTAATCAATACGTTTTCTGAAACCCCCCCGTTGCAGATTGAACTCACTGTACTATAGTGAATACAAAATATATTGCCAAGTTCATTCAAAAACAGTTTCACTTTTGAACTGAACAGTCCAAATTTGCGTGAGAAGGACAATATAGCCGAAGGCAATCAATCGTTGCTTTAGGTTAAAGCCATTTCCGACTATATCACAATTGAACGAATGTACAGTGTGATGTTCAACGCAACCTTTTCTGGCACGAGGGCCTGCAGTACAATCCACTGTTGTGCGTTTGCCCAATTCGAAGAAATACTTTTTCTATGGGCCGCTAATTTTTTACTTACGGAAATATTCAGTCCTTGTACTAGGAGGCTTCCCTCCTTAAATAGTAGGGGGAAAAGGGGAAATAATATTCCCTACCCTTATGGGTTTCCGATGCCTGCTTCCATGTAGAGAATTTCACTAGAAATCCGATTTTAATGCTTATAGAGTACTAATTAGAGTATCTTAGAAGTTATGGTGAAAATCAATCACGACGATGCTCTATTTTCACTGTGCTTCCGTATAATTTCTATAGACCCATATCTGATTTCTCCTGAACTTATCTTATTATAGATAAAATGGCCGCTGCGACAAATTTATCCGACAACTATCTGATTGGTTAAAAATAGACGCCTATTGGCTTTTGTCTCTTCCAAGTCAATACAACGACCAAGTAAAGTATCTTGGTTTTTTCGAATGTATCGACGTACAGAGCCCTGTTTGTTGGCGGGGGCTAAAGGTACACTTTACACGTACTATTATACTTCGAAGTAGTACGTTCAATGTTACGTGGAGGACCT
>NW_009798754.1:0-1177 GCF_000520075.1 Aphanomyces astaci
CGACCACAGTCAACTCGTAGCAGATGTCACTACCTTTCAACTGAACCAGCTCGTCGCTCCGTAGAAACAGTTTGATGGATACTAGCACCATGGTAAACAGCTGGAAGTCGTCCAGCGAGTTCGACGACAGCAAATGGGTTCGTATGTCCATAAGTTCCCACGGAGTAATCGGAGAATCACCACCAACCACATACGATGATCCCAGAGCTAAGTTCGACTTCATGGCGTTCGTAACGAGCTCACTGACCTTAGGGTTCCCCTCTTGCCACAACTTGGGGGATCCACGGTGATAACGACACCCTTTGTAGTTCACCTCCTTCTCCATGGCACAACACGCAGCACACGCAAACACAAAGGGACCACGTTGGTTGCGGGATGCATGTAGCACGGACACAGCTGATAGCATTTGATCAACATTCCGTGGATCGTTCCAACCACCTTGGCACTGAACTGGTCGACCCAAAACATCAGTCGCTGGTGTGGCACTGTTGTGCTCCAAAAGTGGAGTACCCTGTTGGTTGCGTTTGAAGTGAATGAATTGGCAGATGACGATGGGGCTCATGGATGGGCAAAACGGCTCGGGTGGATGATCGAGTAGTATGACCAAACTCTCGTAGTCCCCAACAAGGGAACAAAAGAATTTGAGCCCACGTAGGTGTTTGCAGTATGCAGCGATGGAGTTCTGCTTCAGCTGTCGGCATCCAGTAAGAGTGCGTGACGTGTGCGACTGTGAGAGTTCCAAACGAAGGAGCATTGCCGTCACGCCATTGTCGGCCATGGAAGCAATCGTTGTGTCAATGGCATACAAGTCGTTGGTTGATGGCATTATGGACTATGTTAAACAATGATTTAGCAACGTAGAGGCCGTTTACTTCGAAGTATCACATTACTATTGTCGGTTCAACGACAACGGTACTTTGGAGCATCCGAATAATTGTCGTAATATACGGATGGTAGGACTTGGTTGGGTTTGGTAGGAGTTGGTAGGCCAAGAAAATGTCCATATAACGGAAGCAAAGTAAAAATAGCTATTCTACTCCCCGACTCGAATACATATTTGTATTAAACTACCAATTGATACAGGTTAACAATATTCAAAGAACTTATAACCGATCACGTGGTAACCTGTTTTCAAGTTATAATGTTTGCGGAGGTACTGTATCCCAATTTCAGTCAT
>NW_009798754.1:3767-5603 GCF_000520075.1 Aphanomyces astaci
ACCGATTTAGGATCTGCTTCCACACTGTAGTGCGCTTGGCTCCCGCGACACCGGGAAAAGACCGTGTCGATGGCGGACTCCATGGAATGTTCTTTGCGCCAGTTGATTATATGAAGCTTTTTCTCGTAGGTATGGTAGAGGTTTTTGTGCTTCTTGGGCATTCGCTTGATTTGCTTGGTACTAGGACGCCCAGTGCGTCGGCCATCGAGCTGAGTTGGCGCCATTATTGTTGCAACTTGCCGCCTTTCTGCAAATCAATGCAGGATTTATAAAGTTTCATGGGTATAGTTTACGAACGAGGTATTGTAGAAAATAATATATTGACTGAATAAGTATTTACAGGTTTTTTCTCTTCGCAACTGACATGTCAACTAAAGTAGGGTACCGTTAACTGTAAGTTGACTTCACAGTAATTACCTTAACAAGGAAGTTCCTTCTCCATAACGTTATCGCGCCGACTGTAGCGCCAACGAAGGGTACTAGGAACCCTCGAAGACGAAAAAGGTCACAAATGAGCTGTAAATACGTTAACAGGCGTTTCTTTATTTAATCCACCCGTCGTCGGAATCAATGAGCAACGCACCCGCCTTACTGAACTGGTAATTTACAAACTTCATTTAACGACAGTTAGTTCGCGATGCCGAACCACTTTGATTGGAGCAAAACCCGCTTTGATTGGAACGAGATTTTACCCAAACCACTTGATTGGAAAAAATGTTCCTCTGACATCGGGAAAGGATGTATAATCGTCATGATATTTCATTGGCTTACAGATAGTACGAAAAACAAGCCAATCAGCCTCAAGTAATCTCATTCTGATACGAATTCTCAAATATCTCACCGCTACGTAGTACCACTCCGTCCCAAATCACTGACACGTTTGGACATTATGTCCAAAACTCATACTACAAACAGAATATGTCTGAAAACTATGGGAGGCTCAACTACGACGATAAATAAGTAAGTAGTAACTTGCTCCAACCGTCAAATTAACTCCGGCAGCAGAGCAACGGGCTCACCTACAGTACTGTAGTCCAAACTACTCTTCTCATTAAAGTAGCTTTTAAGCTCGCGTTTGTAAGCGTCAAAAATTGTCTTTTGTTTTTAACTATGGTGAAATTTCAAATGACGTCGTTTTTCAAATGAAATCTGATTTGCCTGATGGTGATCGCTGGACAAATGGCCCAGATTGCCATATTTATACGGCAACCTGTGAAGAACGGACTCAATAGCTTAAAAACGCGAAATGAGGTCTGAATAACGGACGAACCCACTGAATGCGTGTCGTTTTGTATTCATTTTGAAGCTGACAGCTGTGCAACCTTGCGCTACATACCGGTATTACAGATACTACTGTGCGCTTTAATCCAATCACGTGCTTTTCCTATTATCACATTTTTAACCAATCATATGCAAGATACCTTTTACCGGAAAAGCGGCCCTGGCAGAAATGCAACTCGACCTTGCAAATAGTAGTATTTCACATTTTCAACCAATCAAACTCAAGATATTTTACCGGAAAAGCTACCCTCGCAGAAATGCAACTCGTTTATTTAAATAACCAATTGCGGATTTACAATGTCGGAAGAAGTAGTGCTCCGTAAGTCGGACGGCTTGTTCTACATCACGTCAATGAGCGCGCCTTCCGAGCCCACTGCAAAACCAAGCATGGCTTGAAGGTGACCCTCTTCAAAAAGAAGTCAATCGAAGAGAAAAAGGCCAAGGCACGGCAACGCAAGCAGCAGCGAAAGGCAACGCGCGAAGCGTTGCAAGCGATGGCTGGCAAGACTTTCCGTCTAAAACAGCGTGCACTATTTACATTTGCCGTCGCACGCG
>NW_009798755.1:0-3964 GCF_000520075.1 Aphanomyces astaci
GGGTGTCCTATCCAAGTGGCGCGCACTGTACGTCCCAGTAGCTGGAGTGTGGGAATTGACCAAAACGGCGAACCTTTGAATTGGCAACATACCAAGCAGTTCGATCGCACTGGTCTTATCATACCTGATAGATACACTAGGGACTGAAGACTTTCTATTGGCCTTTCGACAACCTGGAACGCATGGAGTAGTTAGTGACTTCAGCTCAAACTGTTCGGTCATTTTAATGGACTTGACATTGGAGTGCGAGAAATTTTAAGAACCAAATATCAAAATAAAACATTGCTTCAAATATGAATTGACGTTAGTCTTACTTTGTGATCAACTTTGTTATAGTCAATTTAGAAGCACATGACTTTGACATCGAAAATCTCGCTGACGGTTTGTCTACAGTACATGTACGAGCGGTGCAACGAATGCAACGTTAGATATTGCAAACTTAGTTGCAGGCTATCGTTCAAAGCAAGAAATATGGCGATTGAAACATTGTAGCATGAGTGATGTGTCCTCAAAGTAGCAAAATACTCAAATACAACCAACTTTTTAAGTAAATTACTCAATGAATGTAGCTCACAGCGACCTCTATGATACGTCATTATGTAAGGTAGAGATAATGCTTGTGAACACGCAGATTGAGTCTCGGACTGGTCAGTTTACATTGGTTCATGTTGTGTAGCATTGAAAGTGGATGACTCAAGTATAACATCCAAGTTAACCAACTTTGTTTACCATATTTGCTTCCAAATATAACATAACATAGTGAGCTCTTCCATGGAGCACGGTTGACGACCAAACCACAAGCGAAGACGCGACGACGAAGGTTTCTGTCAACCAGGTGAAGTAACAGTAAAAACTAATCCGATCGTGTAACATTACGATTATACTACGTAGTAGGCATCAGCTCCATCGAGTTTCAACGCTCTTTCGGCAAATCCAGCCTCTTCTTCCGAGGTATCATCCGCGCCGTAGTTGCTTCGCAGTGCAGCAACGGCCAACTTATCAGGCCGAGTGACCGTGCGACCACGTTGAAGCTTCGCGATGGCATTTTCAAAATTTGGGTTGCCAACAATATTTGCTGATTCACCTGACTTGTTCTGAGTCTACTTCAAATATTTCATATATACAACTCATGATATTTCGTACCAATGTAATGGTCAAAGCTGGGGAAGTCAACGACTACCATATTCCGGCGGGACTTGTACCCTCAAAAATGTAGCCAAAATCTGATCCAAATAGGTACAACCCCGTGCGGAATGTCAAATGCTTTCAAATCGAAAAAGATGCTAGGATTGGCTAATACATGTGACCTCTTTTGAATTTGATTGGCTTGATGAAGCCGCGACTTTGTTGTCGTCACCTTTGAAATGACCATGCCGTCGCCTAGTACTACGTAGTAGTTTAGATGCAACACTTATCTGCACACTAACTTCCGATGCTTGCATGGTGCTCTTGAATGTGTTCGAACATAACTGCCTTAACTATACCGACATTTTATTCTCAACGCACATGCTGCGCTCGACTGGGTGATACACGCAGGTCCTCCACAACCAATGTAATCTTGCTCTCTAGCATGTCTTTGTGCTTGAGCAGACGCAGCGGGTGGTAGCCAACATGACAGCCTTGCTCGGTGGCCACCAGACGATAAAACTGCATAACTTCCTCCAGGTTATCACGGTCACCTTATACAGCAAGTCGAAACACGACAAGATCGTCGACAGTTAAGCTGTCGCCGCATATCTCATGGCACGTGCACGAGCGCGTGTCCTCACCACTCGAGACAACAACAATATCGACAGCCTTCAGATACATCCATCGCCGAGAAGTGAAACGTGCTTGTGTACAGTTTATTGGATGATTACAGTCGCCGTCAATGCTGCATTGCACGTCACAGCAACCAGGTTGACATGAGTGGGATCGTAATGATGTACCGTGGATATTGCTGGTATCTGAGGAAAAGACTCTAAAAGGCACAAAAACCTCCTACTAGCTGCAGCCAATGCTGCTACCTCAGGCTTCAGGGCAATCGTGATGTTGATGATAGAACAGGGTGTTCTGACTGCCTCCCAACAACTCCACGCACTGTCACCGGAATCAGGTGCCCAGCCTGGCGATTGAGTAACCACCGGGATGCCGTCACCTCCCGTTGTCTGACCTGTCACGGTTGGAGCGTCCTCCTTACATGACGGGACTGGTCACGGGCTGAGAGGCCGGAGTTTATGCTCCTTGGCGTGGGCCAAAGGGGTCGGAGGTCTGCAGCTGCTCCACTCTTAGTTTACTGCGCAGTGCGCAGAACGGTGTATTGTCTAACGGTTTGGTGAAGATATCCGCGACTTGGAGCCGTGTATCTGTGTACTCGAGTCGAAACACTTATTGTTCGACGAGGTCGTTGATGAAATGGTAGCGCACATCAATATGTTTGGTGCGCCCATGGTGACCACAGTTGTTCACTATCTGGATGGTGCTTTGATTGTCCTCATGGAGGGTAATAGCCGAGGTGATGGAATGACCCATCTCACCTGCTGTCTGCTTGATGTACAAGCATTCTTGTGCTACTGTACACAGAATCATAAGTTCTGCCTCGGTGGTCGAGAGAACTATGCTGCGTAGTCTCTTAGCGATCCATGAGATCGCAGAGTTGCAGTAGAATGTCACAAAGCCGGCGACGCAGCGACGAGTGTCAACGCAATTAGCGTAGTCACTGTAAGCAAATGCGTGCAGCGGAGTGGTGACATTGTGTTTACCAGCCAAGACGAGACCGTAGTCGATCGTGCCTCGAATATAGCGAAGTGCTCGCTTGGCTGCCTGCCAATGGGCTGGGCCGGGGTTCGTTAAGAACTGACTGAGCTGCTGGACGACGTAAGCCAAATCTGGTCGGGTGCTAATCATGAGGTACACGATGCTCCCGACGACAGATCGGTACGGCTTGTCCACCATGTAGGGGCGCTCAGTTTCGTCCTGAGGACACATCGACTCAGAGAGTTTGCGGTTCACCTCCATGGGAGTGGGTGAAGGTTTGGAGTTCTCCATGCTGAACCTCTTGATAATAGAAGTCGCATATTGGGATTGATGCATCGTGAGAGTTCGTTGCGACCGGTCTCGAACGATGTGGAACCCAAGAATGAACTTGAGTGGGCCAAGGTCGCGCATTTTAAAACGCGCCGACAGGCCATGTTTGATTGCTGTCATCATGCCCTTCGTGGGAGCCATGATGACGAGGTCGTCGACATAGATAGATAGACGCCGATGTAAACGGATCGTCCGTTCATGACCTTTGTGAAGACATACCTGTCTTTGACAAGTTGGGTGTACCCTTGCTCGCGCAAGTAGGTAGCCAGTGTCTGGAACCACAAGCGTGGTGCCTGTTTCAGGCCGTAGACGCTTCGAAGTACTCGAAGTACGTCGCGAGGATGTTTGGCGGTGCCAAATCCTTGAGGATCTTTGACGTATACGTCACAGTCGATTTCTCCATTGAGAAAGGCTGTGATGACGTCCATCGCGTCGATCTCATAATCGAGTACCGCGCCGAGAGTAAGCATCAATCGCAGAATTTCCTTTGCGATGACTGGGGAGTAACTCTCCTCGAAGTCGACTCCTTGGACCTGAGTGTGTCCTTGGATGACAAGTCGCGCTTTGTAGCGGGCGACCTGTCGCGTAGCCTCAGTGGCTGAGTCATCGTATTTGATCTTAAAGACCCAGCGCATGCCCAGGGCTGACTTCCCTGGAGGCAATGTTGCGCTCTCGAACGACATGTTCGCCTCATGTGAAACCAATTTGAGCAGCATGGCTTCGTGCCAATGCACTTTGGCTGAAGACTTCATAGCTTGCGCATATGTTGAGGGCACCTCAGTAGGTGCTTTGACCTTGAGTGCCGAGAGGACATGCTCTGGTGTCGAGATGGATCGAGCGCTCGATGCGTCCTCGATATAAGACATAAGTAGTCGTGCAGGGCCGTCAGGTTGACGTC
>NW_009798756.1:0-2972 GCF_000520075.1 Aphanomyces astaci
GGAATGCGTACATAAGACCTTGCGAATATACGAAACTTTAGTTCTCACAAACGTGTAGGGCCCAGAGGATCGACCCCATATATTTTACCGATGTGCAAAGCCAAGTCACAGTTTTATCCACTTCCGGGGGGGGGCAGAAATTGAAAGTGTGTGCAGTGGAGACGATGTTTTCTTCGAACTACACACTAAGGGAAAGCACCCACCCTCCATATATCGTAATACATTTTGTGCTCAGCCTGGTGATGGGGGGTGCCATGAAGTTAGGGTGTGAATCGGTTTCAGTCGAACTCACTGAAGAAATTAGACGCGAATGCGTTGCCACTTGTCACTCCCCGCCAAGGACGTAGTGGACAATCACGTGAGGCATCCCAAAAGCCACATGTTGTACTTCAGCACCTTGACTAACCACGATAAATTGAATTTGGTGGAGATGTTTATCATTACTGAATTCCATTCTGACGTATTCAAGCAGTCGTAGCCGTGAGCTTGCAGCTTACTAGTATTCCTGATAATACGCCACAAGCCTTCAACGAGCGATCACTCACAACCTAGTCTTCCTTCGACGACGTTTCTTCTGCTACCTTGGCCCCTTCTTCGCAACGACAAAGCCGTAGACGACCCGCCAATATTTCAATCCCGCCGGCAGTTTATCCGCATTCGACACTGGCGTCTCAGTAGTGGTATCTGCCAACGCCGCTGGAATAAAAATGTAAGGTAAGCACGATCGAGGAGTACATGTTGTATCGCAGGATGGTCACTGTTGTCATGGGTGTTCATGGATATGGAAAACTCCTCGCAACAGATAATCACGCACGGTCATCAATGATGCCAACTGTCAATGCACGATATATGATGTTGAGGGTGCTGCCTTAGTGTGCACCATTGTATCATCGCATGAATAACACTGTCATGCTCAGCTGCAATCCAGCATTTTCACCACTCTATGTACAGTACAGTACAGTCCATGCCTGGGCAAGACGCGTTCAATTGCGGTTGGTCTCGCACAGTAGCCATATGAGTAGGTCGAATGTAAATTATGACCAGTACTCGAAGTGCCGTATGTAGTGTTTTTGTGTGTAGTGATGTTTGTTATGAATTTCGTCGACTGCCACGTACTTGGCAGCAATGGCTCTAAGGACAGCGGTGGCGGAGGGAATTACTCGGATTTCAACTCACGCCCACTTCGCATGCCAAAATAACCCTTGTTAATTGCTGTCGAGCGTTGTGTGCTTTGCTGTTAACGCTCCAATGAAATCCCAACATGTTCCATTAGGTCAAGACGACACTAATCAAAATAGTATCAAGGGGTCGCGCTGGGTTGTTTGTCTTCCCAGTAACGACGAGGGCGACCAGCCACCACCACAGCACCCCCACGGGGTCCGACACGGGCAGCCGCCCATTCCCCGTTTGACTTGGTATTGTCTTCAGCAGCTCTTTCCCATCGACGAAGATGGGGACGCCCGACCACAACCACAGGACGATACACAGGCACGATTGGTAGTACGGGAACGGCAAACACGGGGCGGTACAATGGACGGTACCATCCCAGCCATTCCTTGCCGTCCTTTGAATCCACCGCCGGCGATTCGTTCGCGTTCGGCGCTGGCGCCTCGGGGGAGGCGGCAGTCGCCAGCGCCGCAACAAAAGCCAGAGCAAACACGATCGACGAGTGCATGGTACTTCGAAGTAAATCGAAAGATGAGCTTTTGACGTGAAGTGCTTGGAGCTTTATACGAGTTGAAAATACAGCCCAACGAACTGTGCAATTTGTCATTAAGGACACTTCGGTTGATTGATAGGTCGAGACATCATTCTGACGAGTCCACTTGTTCATTTTCCGACCTATCCCCTTAACTACTGAAGTGACGTGTCGGAATAATATTTAACGGCTAGCCGCAAAAATAGGCAACAATTTGAGAGGTCGTCGTGACAGTACCTGACTAAAGAGTTGTGTGAAATTATCGGATCTACTGGATTCCGTTAACCACAAGTTCATTTAACATTTACCATGGACTCATCATTAGAACTTGGTCTGGTTTCCTTCGCGATGTTGGCAGCCGCCCGCCCCCCCGCTTCCCCTGAGAGCCCCCCTGCCTGACAGTGGAAGCGGTACAGCTGTACGTGGTACCCGAGTACTGTACTGTACCGCCCAACGACCAGTATCGCTCAAGTTCCGGACACGTTCTGTCTGCAGGTTGGAGCCGAAGTTCACTCCAACGTCGATTCAAGTGTTCAGACAACGCTAAGATCTCTTGATACTTGGCGTTGTGTCCATGATTTGTTGATGTTCTATACTACCGGTACTAGAACAAGTATTGGAGTGAACCGTTCTGCTGCCTGACCAATTTGCAAACTGCTCTGAGAATACAGTAGTGTTCACGGACGTGTCATCGACAGCTCCGACCAACTATGTTAGAGTCGACCCTCGTGGGTAAATCTTGTGACTGCGCAAAGCGCTAAGTATGTGCAACAAACCATAAAAGGGACATATGATTTTTTAAATTAGTCCATACTAGTAAAATGATCTTGGAAGAACGTGCCTACAGTAGGTGGGTTTTGAGATACAACCTTTTTGTAGTGTACATGACCTCTGGGATGCAAAGTGACAGAACCACTAGTCAATACACACGGCAAATTGATCATTCCTGCTTGGGACACTTTATGACATCTATCTCGACTACTCGTGCATTGTCCATTTGACGCGTGGTCCAACCACTACAGCGATTGACGAGTACCAGTATATTACAGTACACAAAACGACGAGTGCAGATATTTGTCCTAGCACCGAGCAAGAACACTCTACAACTTTGACTTGCTTTTGCAAATCGGTAAATTATGGACTCCCTTGTCCCTACAGGATTGTCACACTAGAGAACTAGGGCATTATGCTGGCCCCTACACGTATGTTGTAGTTGCGAGCTACAGCATTGTACATTGCCAACGTATTATGTACGTATTCCATTAGGTTTATA
>NW_009798757.1:0-3013 GCF_000520075.1 Aphanomyces astaci
AGTTCTACTGTTGTTTTGACCCGAAATACTGTTTCAATGAGATTTATAAGGAACTTTTAATGCTCAGACCACCTCACCTCTTACTAGGGGTAAGTGCATCTCAGAGATTTAGCATCGTACTACTCACCAGGGGTGTAGGACGGAGTCCCAGGTTACAGGGCTACTGGCGAAACAAAATTTCGGGTCAAAACAACAGTGGAACTGTTTTATAGAGGGAATTATTCTCAAGTATTACTGTACCGAAAGTCATTTGCCGCCTTAAACTCCGTCATGTCATTTAGGACTCTTTGCATAACGTTAAAGTCCAAGACGGACCGGCGCACGCCCAACAGCCTCTCGATGTCCGCCATGGAACGCTCTCCCAGGCTCGGAATCCCCAGCGCCTTGAAATTACCGGCAGCCTCTCAGCGGAAGATTCGTGACCTTACGCGAAGTTACAAAATCTCACCATATTGTTTGCCCCTCTATCACCACGATCGCCCAGTAATTCCCTGAGACGTTATCATTTCAGTTGTTCTACATAGTAATAGTTATGCCGTGTAAACAAAACAACACATTCCAGGTACAGTAGGTAAGTACATTTCAGGTTCACAGTCAATTCCCTCATGAAGACATTGCCACTGGTGGATTTTCTCAGAAATCGCTGCAATTTGCGTATTTATTGGGGTACTGTACCCTGCCAAAATCGGACTAGAAAGCGGTAAAACGCGAAGGAAATCCGGAAAATCGGACTAACCCACGGAATGTGTGTCGTTTGGAGGTAATTCTGAGGCAACCAGTTCTGGATACAGTGGTATTTGGGGCGGACGGACAATAAATGATGAGTAAAACAGAACATTAGGGTATGATGGTGGGATTGTATCAATCAGACAGTTGCACTGTCCAGAAGTTAATCCGTTGGGTAAGTTACAAATGCGACATTCCTCCGTTTGGTAAGTATTAGTACACGATGGTACAGTACTCCATATGGAGTATTAATTTAAATTCACGTATTAATACCGTGTAGTGTGTATATGTCTATTGCGACTCCTGTAATAACGGATAGTTTTCGCCAATGTACCAAGATTAGTTATTAAAGGATTCCCTACATACCCTACAAATTCTACTATAACGTTTGAAACACAATTATCTATTCGAAGGTTTACAGCGGGAAACCGCTGGCGTCGCGTGCAAACAACCACTCTTGAATCGTGTGGATGGTGGACGAACCACAAGACGCACCACCACCGAGGAAGCCACGCGGCCGCCCGGTACTTTCAGGAGCCTACAAGTCTCGCGAGAACAAGTTCAAGTACGTCAACGAGCCGTACAAGATCAAGCAAGAAGTGATCGGTTGCTTCGACGCCGTTGCGATGGCAGGGACACTCGAACGGCACTACAGTCACCTCAATTGGCCCGCCCGTGCGAGCGCAAGGAAGAAGATCTACAAGTAGCTAAAGCAGCGAGACCTCATCGAGATCAAGGCATCGAACACACGGACTGCAAATCAATAGAGCGACCGAAGCATTGGCATGGGCACCATGTTGCCGTCCGACACTGAGGAACAACTTGCACGGTGGGTCGCCTCAATGCGCAAGGATGGAGTCCCAGTGACACCGCAGATGTTGCTGATAATAGCGCTAGAGACGGCAATCGACGTTGGCATCACCGAGGACATATTTCTCGCTAGTTGGCATTGGATGCGGGGGTTCAAGAAGTGTTTTGGCTTGTCGGCGTACACGAACTGGGCAAGACACACAAGGAGATGGGGAAGCCGCGCTTCGTGACTTCGCGGAGCGTGTCCGAACTCTCGTGACTGAGCACGACATTGACCTGATCATCAACGCCGATCAAACCGGTGTGAACTACGAGTACCTCCCAACGAAGTTGATCCACAAGAAAGGTGACAAGACGATCTGGATCAAGTGCGGTGGCAAGACAAAAGAACGGGCCACAGCAATGGTCCTTGCGGACTCGTGAGGGAAGAATTACCCTCTCTTCTTGGTGCTCAAGACCGGCGCGTCGAAGATCAAGGCCGTGGTTCAAGAAAACCTTACCCATCGGCATGCGTTTGGTAAACAAGTGTGGAAGCAAGTCGAGCCGTTTCAGAACAAGTTTGGGTGTCGTCTGTATGGAAATCCGACCGCATGGTGGAACTCGGGCAATTGCATGGACTTTCTCAAGTTCCACTTTACCGACCGCCCTGACCGCGCCACAAAGAAGGTTCTGCTGTTGTGGGACGACTTTTCGGCCCATTTCACCAATGAAGTGATCGAATGTGCCCGCAGCTTGAACGTCGTGTTGGAGAAGGTACCCCCGCGGTTCACGTGGATATGTCAACCAGCGGACGTTGTGTGGATCCGTCCAATGAAGACCCGACTGCGACAGTGTTGGATCGAGTTGATTCGACGTCAAGTGAGGACTCACAAAAGTCAAGGATCAAGTTTTAAGTTGGTGGCGCCATCGCGAAAAACCATTGTACAGTGGATCACCCAAGTGTGGGATTAATTGCCCCAGTCAATTGTTCTCAATGGGTTTGGGAATACTAGTAACTGATGCTGTAACGTTGGCGTGCATTGCGAGCTGCACGGTAAATGTCCACGAGACTATTGTCGAACGGCGAGTGTTGAGAGCATTCAGTTGTAGAGTCAGCCTCCAAATCGAGTTATCGTCCACAACAACCAACTGAGGAAGGAACGAGGATAAAGAGCAAGTAGAAATGCAAAGTGTGTCAAAACTGACATGTTTGGGATGTCAATCTGCCACCCTATTGCAGGCTATGTGCTTTCCTGCAATACTTGTTGAAAAGGAAGTTAACTTATCACAACACATCGAGCTCGATATACAACCGCTGTGACCACGAACACACCAAAAAGCTTGTGATTTCGCCATACTGTAATTAAGGTCTGGGCAGTGCGTCTATACAAATCTCAATTCGTAGCAAGCCGACCGTGACGTGGTTTGTATACAGTAGTTTGGTTTCACAATGTCAAATGCAAGGTGGACAGATTACTAGCGTAAAACTGCGCTGTGG
>NW_009798758.1:0-3997 GCF_000520075.1 Aphanomyces astaci
TGTTGAGGAATGTTGGTCCCATGACCCATACTCGATCATGCCAGCCCCTCCACCATATGTAGCTAGTCACACATACAAGAACCAAGACAGAGACGTCAAGGACTACAGAGTCCATTCATTCAATAGGCTAGACTAACCACCTAATCACTTTTCGGTATTACCAAGGCTTAACCAGCCTCGCTCGACTTTTCTTCTCGCAACAGGTGAGCCCAAGCATGTCGAGCTACAAGTCGCCTGTCGTGTTACTCAACGAAGACAACTGGAACGTATGGCGTACTTACTACCGAGGTCGCCTGATGTCCAAAGGCCTCTGGTACATCATGTCGGGTTCGCCTCCACCGTCGTCGCGCGGCAACGAATCTTCGGCCGCAACGGACACACGCACCCTAGCGGACGACGAGAAGGCATATGGCCTGTTAATCGAGAGCATCGAAACAAGCCAGTACCAGTACATCGAGCATGCAACGACGGCTAACGCTGCATACACCGCCCTCTCCGACCATCACGAACCAAAGACGAAGGTCGACCGACTTGCCCTACTGTCGGACTTCTACGGAATGAGTTGGAACATGAAGCAAGAACCCCTACCTGAGTTCCTGGCCCGATACGATGTCGTCCTCCGCAAACTTCGCGACTCCGACCAAAGTATCACATCGGGAATGGCCGTCGACCGCCTCCTACAACTGATGCCGTGGGAACTCAGACACGTAACGCATCAAGTGATGGCACTACCAACGTTACGTACCACAGTCGCCCACGTCCGAACCATGCTCGAAACAGAATACAAGGCCGCCCTCGCGATTGGCGCTATGACGCCCGCCCGCCGAGGCGGCAACGACGACCGAGCACTCAACGCTCGCGACAAAGATACCCGGACACCCCGTCGGGAAGGCAACTGCAACCACTGCGGAAAGAAAGGCCACTGGGCCGAAGAATGCCGCTCGAAAGCCCGCGAAGAACGTGCGGCCAAGCCCAAAGGCCGACGAAAACAACCCTTCAGACCTAAGAAAGACAACGGCCACCAAGCAAGCTACGCGAGAGAAGAATACCTCTTCACAGCCAATGACACACCGGCACACTTGCCGGACTCAACCGCCATGTCCGTGTTGGACTCGCAACACCAAGTCATCGTCGACTCGGGGGCCTCCTCGCACATGACCGGCGACACGTCCAACCTACGAGACATCTCCGACTGTAATCGATCAATTACTGTCGCTAACGGGACGCGTACCGTTGCCACGAAGAAGGGCATGATGTCCATCACGACGTCCCTCGGCGCGGCGCTGCACTTAACCGACGTCCTCCTCGTCGACGGGATGCCCTCGACACTCCTGTCAATCCCAGTCCTAATGGAACGCAACGTCAAATACGGGGTCACCTTCACAAAGGGCCAATGCAAAATCACCTTCGACGGCAAACCCATCGCCCTGGCCACACTGCACCCAACACAAAGGGTGTACCTCCTCGAGCGTGACCACGGCGACGACCAAGCCGGATGGACCCAAGAGAGCCAGCAGGCACCCAACACCCCTATAATGTCAAAGTCAGAGCTGTGGCACCAACGGATCGGTCACTTACCAATCGAAGCCATCAAGCAGTGCGGCGCCTTGGGTTTGGGGCCGCCATCGACCTTTCCCAGAACCAACACAGCCTGCGAATGCTGCGTCATTTCCAAGATGGCCAAGACGCCCACACCCAAGACCCACAACCGCAAGTTCAAGCCAGGGGGAGTGCTGGGTGTCGGACACCAAGGGCCCTATGCGTACGGAGTCAGTCGGTGGGTGCAAGTATTATACCGTTTACGTCGATGTGGCCACCGGCTACAAAGTCGTCCGCTTCGTCAAGTCGACCGATGGCGCCACTCAAGAAGAGAACTTCCTCGACCTTCTGCCCTGGTCCAAGACACAGACCGGCAACAAGACCAAGATCTTTCGGTCCGATGGCGGCTCCGAATTCACCTCTAAGACATTTAACAAAGAGTTAAAGAGTCGAGGAATCCATCACGAAAGCTCCTCACCCGATAATCAATGGCAAAACGGCGTCGCCGAACGCGCCCACAGGACCATCATGGAGATGGCCCTCGCCATGATGTCCAACGCCGGCATCGCCCGCCGTTGGTGGGCCGAGGCCGTCAACACGGCCACCTACATCCTGAACCGCGTGGTCCACTCCACCACGGCCACCACCACCCCCGTCGAAGCGTTCACCGGCCACCGACCATCGCTGGCCAACATGAAGGTCTTCGGGTGCGTGGCCTACAACATGATCAAAGACCCATCAAGAAGGGACAAACTTGCCTCTAAGGCAACCAAGTGCGTGTTCCTCGGGTACTCGGAGAACATGAAGGCATACAAACTGTACGACCTTGCCGCTAGCAAGACCGTCACTGGCGTCCACGTGCGGTTCCACGAGGCCGAATTCCTCGGCGAACGGGTCAAGATCGACGACTACATAGTCACCCATGATGACAACGACGACGAAGAAGGCGAAGAAAATGCTACCTCGGACGGATCGGCCCACACAAAGCCCTCCACTACCCCCGCAGCAACGCCGCGACTCCAAAGCACGGCACCAAGTATGAGCCTCCGCCCGGGCACCTCACACCAACAAGCACCAATCGCCACGGAAGCACCACGAAGCTACTTCCGCACCCCACCGCTTCGAAGCATCTTCACGAGTCCCTATCACAGCGATCCTGTTAGCCCCCAAGAAGTCACCAACACACCAACTCCTCACCGCTTACTGCGTCCCCAATCCACCCTTCGTGCCCCACGGCGCTTCGACGAAGAAGACTTCTCGCACCGTACCCCAGCACGCCAGGCTGCCGCCGCAGAGGACATCGCGAACTGGATCGAACGAGCCACCGATGAAGTTGCGGCCTCACGCTCTGCAAACCCTCGCTCCGTCGGGCGAGATGCCGGCCATGCGGCATGGACTTCGGCGCGGGAACCCAACGACACGCTCGACGAGACCGAGGACTGCCCTCCACTCGACCACGAGACCGTCACGTTGGCATTCGACGGCCTCGAGATCGCGTGTGCGGCATTCCCCAGCCCCGACGACGTCCCACAGAGCCACAAGGAAGCCATGGCATCGGCCGACCGCCTCAAGTGGGTTGAAGCAGAGCTCCTAGAGCTAAAGCAACTCCGTGAGAATGAAACATGGAAGGTTGTCGACCTACCTCAAGGACGCAAACCCATCGGCTGTCGATGGACGTACGCCAAGAAAACTGATGCCCAAGGCAACGTCGTGCGCTTCAAGGCCCGCCTGGTATGCAAGGGCTTTAGTCAAGTCGAAGGAGTAGACTATCATGAGACCTACTCACCCGTCGTCAAGATGACCACTGTTCGCGTGATGACGGCGCTGATTGTGGCCCAGAACTTCCACGCCCAACAAGCCGACGCCGACACCGCCTTCGTACAGGCCATGCTTCGCAAGGACCTATCCATCTACGTCAACCAAATCCCTGGATATGAGGACGGTACTCACCGCAAGTTGCTCCTGGTCAAGGCACTCTACGGCTTGAAGCAGGCCGCACTCGAGTGGTATAACCACTGCTCATCCATCCTCGTTGCCATCGGTTTCGCACCAAGCCAATATGACCCGTGCCTATTCATCAGAGGCACGGGTGATGCCCTTCAAATGATCAGTACCTACGTCGACGATTTCACCGTCGTCGCCAAGACCACCAGCACCGTCGATGCCGTCATCAGCCAGCTAGAAGGAAGAATGAAGCTCAAGCGGCAAGGGGAGCTACATTACCTCCTGGGAATCCGTTTTAGTCGCGACCCAACCACTGGTACCATCGATCAGCATCAAGGAGTCAAAAGGTCGACCAATCAAGGCGCGTCGTGTCCTCGTCCAACTGGCACTTCTCGTCCTCAGGTACCAACATAGGGGAGTGTTGAGGAATGTTGGTCCCATGACCCATACTCGATCATGCCAGCCCCTCCACCATATGTAGCTAGTCACACATACAAGAACCAAGACAGAGACG
>NW_009798759.1:0-4471 GCF_000520075.1 Aphanomyces astaci
TTTTACCACACCAATAGTAATTAATATGTACGTGTAGCACTCATCCGTGAATAGTCAGTCGTTAGGTGTTTGTGCCATTTTGTACGTTAATACTAGTACTGAAGTCATCGCTACTGTAGTGGTTAGCTATCGCTAACCACTGAGATGCAGTTAACCCCGGAGATTTAGCATCGTATACACTCACCGGGGGTAGGACGGAGTCCGAGGTTACAGACTACTGGCGAAAGGTGTATCCGAATGTAAGAATCCCCTCATTGACATTGCCTAATTACTACAGTACTAGTATTAACGTACAAAATGGCACATTGAACCCCCAGTACTAGTATTAACGTACAAAATGGCACATTTAACCCCTAGTAGTATTAATGCATTTAGCCCCTAGTACAGTGCGCGCCAACCAAGTAGGGACACCTCTAATTTTCGACATGTGCCGATGTGTATTTGTTCTCTGCTTGTGCAATTCAGAATTAACGTGCATGAATATGAAACAATACGTTTCATTGCGGCTCATATCCTCAAACCTTATTGCTTGTTCTTGTATATCCGAAAATTTGATTATGACCCGCGTCAAGCAATTAAGGGACACGTCAAGAAAGTGGCAGTGTTGTACAACAACTCAAAATGATTTATCATAAAATCACTACTTAGTAGTCGGTCTTCGCTCCTTGAGCCAGAAATAACCTCGACACAGCGATTTGGCATCGACTTGACAAGTGTCAACAGGTAGGGGCGACCAAGATTCGACCACGCCTTTTTGATGGCCAGATAACTCGGTTTTCGTTGTAAATTGCCGGTCATTTGCGTAGACTGCACGTGCAAGAACACCCAAACATTTTCTATAGGATTAAGGTCCGGTGACAAGTCTGGATGGTCGAAAAGCTGAACATTATTTTGGCCAAAAACTCCATGGTTCGATGTGCACAGTGTATCGAGTCCCCATCTTGCATAAACATGAATTGTCCACCGTAAAATTCATGGCCGAAGGGAAACAAGTAGTTCGCCAAAGTGTCGACGTACTTGTGGGCCATCTGGGAGCCCTCCAGGAACGCAAGCTCGGACACACCGGAGCTGGAAAAAGCACCCCACACTATAACACCGTCTTCGCCTTTTTCACGAGTTAAATATGACTTAGGCTCCATCCGAAGGTCATGCCAATAGTACTCAAAACCATCTGGGCCGTCGAGAGTATAATTCTTCTCGTCGGACCAAATTATTTCAGTCCAATTGGGTGCTCTCGGAGATTCCTTTGAGCATACTTGACTCATGCTTGCGTATGGGCCTTGCCTAGCTTCGGAGTGTGCTTCCACTTTTCGTAGGTTAGCGTAGGTGATTACTTGAGTCTTCGTTGTATTGCTCGCAGAGACGCATCAAGGTTGAGGTCGGTTTTGAGCCTTCGGGAAGACTGTCCAGTGTTGGAGGCCTCTCGGACGAACAGACGATACTCTGTGTCAACGACAGAATCTACGCCATGCCCCCAAAACGTGTTCCATAACCTTGAGGTCGTTAAGGTAGCCGGCGATGACGTTTTTGTTGCGTCCGAGCTCTTGAGCGATGGAACCGGTCGACAGACCACATCGACGAAAACTGTTGACGCATACACGCTCTTCTGACGACATCATTGCACCATGCCCCATTCTAAGCATTCAAACTGTGAGACCATGCAATAAATATAGAGGCTACGTAAGTCTCACCTGCAGGGAGTGCACGTGGTGTTGATAACGTAGCGAAATCACGAGTATCCCTTACTTCACTGTCGCATGCTAAAACTTGATTTTGGCGCCCAGATTTGAACATGGTGAGGTAGGTAGGCCCAGGTTAGGAGAAATACTCCACCAATGAAGCTCTATCGCTTGAATCTGGCTTGTTTTGATTGATTTAATTGGTAGAATTTTCTTCTAAAAATGCATGCTGTCCCTAATTGGTTGGCGCGCACTGAAATAGGTGAGATGTGATCATACAAAAACCTCATTGAAACAATGTTTCGGGTCAAAACAACAGTGGAACTGTTTTAATGAGGGAAAAAATGGACTATTAATATATTAATATATCGCCTCACAATTCGCCCTCGTTCCCGAGATATGACATGCGAAACGCGCGACGCACATTTTCTGTGACTCACTGGACAATCAATACTGTATAGCTATTATAGCTGACACAAAAGGCCGATTCCCTTTATATATCCTCCTCGTAATGCCTTATAAGCTTACAGGCGTCGTTGGCTTGTCTGTAGGCGAGACGATCACCTTGATGTTCATGGATAGCCTAAGCCGCGCCATGCATAGTATCGAATTAGATTAAAGGATAATCGTCCGGACAACCCAGTTCTCTGCACAGATAAGACACAGGACTAATTCATTCTACACATACAGAAGTCCCGTAGCTCTGTAACCTGGGACTCCGTCCTAACCCCGGTCGGCACATGTACGTACATTTAACGCTATTTCCGGGGTTAAGTTGCCGAAATGTGCTTATAAGCGCTGGAGTGATAGAAATTCCACATAGTACTACCGGTTAGAGCATCCCCACCGGCTGATGTAGAAATGTAAAAATCTTCAAAGTAAGTCACTACATCAGCAAAATTTACATTTTTCAGACCCACACCGGTTGCCAATAAATTTTACAGCATGATGTAAACGCTCCATAAACACAGATTTGTCAACAGATCTGTTGGCTTGTTTACAGTTCTACGCGATTGAGGTCCCAATGGACTTCTTCAACGAAGCATGCCATCCCGACGTCCTGAAGCACGCCGGCAGCATGAATATGAATCTTACAGACAATAGAATATATGCCAACCCTGCTGCACTAAATTCTCCACTGGCGAGAGCTCCAAAATCTCAATCGCCTGCGGGCGTCCAACACGAATTTGCTCCATCAGGACTACTATTTCCGCCAACCGATGTGGATTGGCTGTGAAGTGATGTACTACTGTTACAGCACGCACCCAATAAACGGGTCTTTTCATCTCTATGTGATTCCTCTCTTTGTGAACTTTGTGCCCTTTCTCAAAATCGACAATAGTGAAGACAGCTGATTTCGGCGAAGTTGGTGGCATTTCTGTTTTATATTATCCTCTACCGTTTCCGTCTAGAATCCACAACCATTAATTACTAACAATGGTACTACTTTAAATAACGATACCAGACGTCCCTTTGGTGTTTTCAGCCGAGGGGCCTTCAGGTATTTTATTTATTGGTTTTTTCTACACTTCTCCATTTTTCTGCTCCAGCACTCTCCAAGAAATCTCCTAACGTTATCGGCGGAACCAGCCGCTAGGATGGTTAATTGAGTTTGGATTATCATTTTTAAGACATTCCTCCGCGAGGGCCGGCACTAGAACCACATGTTGTGGACCGCTTCGCCAATTATAACGCGCCTGCTCGACCAGGGGCGGTGTGTAATCTTCGGTTTTTACTTCGCTCAATGCTTCATACCTCGTGCTTCGACCGATCTTCTTCGAAGTTCGGTCCTCGTCTTCGTACGCGCCCTTGTTATCCGGATTCCCCAGGAGGGACGGA
Organism: Aphanomyces astaci; assembly: GCF_000520075.1. Taxonomy (NCBI): domain Eukaryota; phylum Oomycota; class Saprolegniomycetes; order Saprolegniales; family Verrucalvaceae; genus Aphanomyces; species Aphanomyces astaci. The sequence continues at coordinate 3,519 of NW_009798759.1, forward strand.
TAAATCCTTGCGGAAATAATCCGGGGAAGCCAGGGATCGAACCCACGACCTTTGAGTTAAGAAACCGATCCTCTACCTATAACTGAGCTATTTTCGTGTGAAACTTGGTTGCAGCAATTAGACCAGTCGTTCGTATCAATATGTTGATTCGGTACGAATTTCCGGACCCCACCCACTCGAAATCTCGCAATACTATTAACAGTACGTACGAGTAATTCGAACTAAACCAGATCTACCCATTACGGTCAGTAAAAAATGTACATACCATCCGACTCGATTCCAAATCCATCAAGTTGATCAAACGGGGTCCACCAAACCACCATCAACATTGTCAATCTTACTCACTCGACATGAAGTCAAGCGCGTTCTTAACTCCGGTGGCCTTGATCATGGCCATGATGGTCCAAGATGCTTCTGCCCACGGCCGTCTGCTCGTGCCTCCGCACCGCGGCTACATAGGCAAACTTCCGCAATTCAATGGCCTTGTTCCCATCAACTTCGGCGACCACGGCCTCAGCGCTGGTGGCATTGGCCAAACCAGAGGCGGCAAACACGGGATCTGCGGCGACAGGTACTCTGGAAAGCGCTTGCACGAGACTGGTGGTGAATTCGCCAAGTTCCCCCAACTTCGCGAAAAGGTCATCGGGGCCTGCTACGCCCCCGGGTCCACAATGGACCTTCAAGTCCAACTCACGGCCAACCACATGGGGTACTTTGAGTTTGGGCTATGCAAACTGAACTCGCTCAACGACAAGGAAACGGAAGATTGCTTCAAAACGCTTGTCCAGCCCAACGGCGAAAAGGACTGGAAATTGCCAGCGGGGAACAAGGTCTTCAACATGCAGTACATGCTCCCCGATGGCGTGTCGTGCGACGGCGACTCCCACTGTGTGCTTCGGTGGCACTACGTCGGATGGAACAACCCGGATGTGGGTATCGACGGCCAAGAGCAG
>NW_009798759.1:6394-7598 GCF_000520075.1 Aphanomyces astaci
CTGTTTTATATTATCCTCTACCGTTTCCGTCTAGAATCCACAACCATTAATTACTAACAATGGTACTACTTTAAATAACGATACCAGACGTCCCTTTGGTGTTTTCAGCCGAGGGGCCTTCAGGTATTTTATTTATTGGTTTTTTCTACACTTCTCCATTTTTCTGCTCCAGCACTCTCCAAGAAATCTCCTAACGTTATCGGCGGAACCAGCCGCTAGGATGGTTAATTGAGTTTGGATTATCATTTTTAAGACATTCCTCCGCGAGGGCCGGCACTAGAACCACATGTTGTGGACCGCTTCGCCAATTATAACGCGCCTGCTCGACCAGGGGCGGTGTGTAATCTTCGGTTTTTACTTCGCTCAATGCTTCATACCTCGTGCTTCGACCGATCTTCTTCGAAGTTCGGTCCTCGTCTTCGTACGCGCCCTTGTTATCCGGATTCCCCAGGAGGGACGGATAAATCCTTGCGGAAATAATCCGAGGAAGCCAGGGATCGAACCCACGACCTTTGAGTTAAGAAACCGATCCTCTACCTATAACTGAGCTATTTTCGTGTGAAACTTGGTTGCAGCAATTAGACCAGTCGTTCGTATCAATATGTTGATTCGGTACGAATTTCCGGACCCCACCCACTCGAAATCTCGCAATACTATTAACAGTACGTACGAGTAATTCGAACTAAACCAGATCTACCCATTACGGTCAGTAAAAAATGTACATACCATCCGACTCGATTCCAAATCCATCAAGTTGATCAAACGGGGTCCACCAAACCACCATCAACATTGTCAATCTTACTCACTCGACATGAAGTCAAGCGCGTTCTTAACTCCGGTGGCCTTGATCATGGCCATGATGGTCCAAGATGCTTCTGCCCACGGCCGTCTGCTCGTGCCTCCGCACCGCGGCTACATAGGCAAACTTCCGCAATTCAATGGCCTTGTTCCCATCAACTTCGGCGACCACGGCCTCAGCGCTGGTGGCATTGGCCAAACCAGAGGCGGCAAACACGGGATCTGCGGCGACAGGTACTCTGGAAAGCGCTTGCACGAGACTGGTGGTGAATTCGCCAAGTTCCCCCAACTTCGCGAAAAGGTCATCGGGGCCTGCTACGCCCCCGGGTCCACAATGGACCTTCAAGTCCAACTCACGGCCAACCACATGGGGTACTTTGAGTTTGGGCTATGCAAACTGAACTCG
>NW_009798760.1:0-2979 GCF_000520075.1 Aphanomyces astaci
TATGGATTTCAAATATCTCCCAACGTCATCCAACATTAATACTTGGAAGTATTAGGCTATATCCTAATTAGTAGGATGAGAGTAAATTAGGATAATGCTAGATCATTGCCCTCCGGGTGCGGCACGGCCTACGGCCCACCTGCCGCTGCCCGACAAGAAGAAAATGTAGATCATTCGGTGAAGTGAGAGGCTTAGATCCGCGCTCTCGTACGGCCACGCATGCATAGAACGGCCTCACGGGCGCTCGGGGCCAACGTAAGGCTTGGTCACTTCTTTAGGTTTCATCCCACAACTTCACCCAATTTCATCCCATGTCATCCCCTGGAGAGTTCATTCAGCGTTTTTGCCTGGGGAGTTCAAAATATCATCGTGCAATTATCAGCCTTTTAGTGAAGGTGGCTGGGACATCAACAAGTCCGTTTGCATCGCGTGAATGCTGCATGGCTCAGCTTCGTGGGGCTCCTGAGATGCTTGTCTTGTCCTGCGAATTGACAATTCAAATAAATATCAATCCTGAATTTCACCTTCTATACGATTTCCTACACCGGCATCAACAAATCGGACTGGTGTCACTGGCCGATGGTAATATCCATCTGGTGTGGCAACCTCAACGAAGCAGCGATACACATGGAACAGCACGTGTGTTTCGTCTACCACTTGAACTGGTTCTCCAATGCAAGTGAGTCGAGAGGTTTCTGCAGATGGCCGCTAAATCTTGACGGCTGGGGAGGTTGGGAAGGAATTCGTGCTGCCGTGGACAAAGTGTCTGGTGAACTTTCGCCCCCAGTCGAGTTAGTTTCAAGGCACAGTGCCCTTGGTAGCTAAAAGTGCAGTGTCAAGGTGCCAACCAGTAAGCTCGTGGCTGAATCTAGGCAGCGAATATCTCGGACACAATTCATGTCAACTAATACAACGAGATCTAGTGCTCCATCCATGCAACTTCAAAGGACCTCGTATAACACGTCCCAAATGTCCAAATGTGAAACGTGTGCTGCGGCCACGTACATGCCTGGTGCGACACATGGTGGTGACCCTCCCAACTCAAGAGGACACAGATCGAAGGAGATGGTCATTGTTCATTTGGCGAGTTAAGATGCAAGCCACGACGGGTCGCGACATGGACCTGCAAGAACGGGTGTCGTACATCCAATCCAAGGGAGGGGACGACGACAAAGAGTACGACGCGGTCAAGACCCCTGGCGAGTTGGAAGACGGCGCGCTCGTGGCCGGCGGGGCGTTGAACCTGTTCTCCCGCGAAGCGTTCGGTCTGTTTTCGCAGTACGCGGCCATTGGTGTCATCTACGGCATGATTCCGTCGCTCAACTACCCCATCTTCAACGTGTACCTGCAACTGGAAGGGTACCAGACGTCGTCGTACGGGACGTTGGTGACGTTGGGGTGGTCGTTCAAGGTGTTTATGGGGATGTTCTCCGACTGCTTTCCCATCTTCGGGTACCGCCGCAAGTCGTGGATGTTGATTGGGTGGACGGCCACGATGATCTGTTTGTCCATCATGACGTTTTCATCGTTGGGCGACCCGTACTGCAACCGCGAGAAGGCGGCGTTGATGAAGTCCAAGGCCTGCACCAAGCCGTTCTCGAACGCGACGGAGAAGGAGAAGGAGCTGTTCAACTTGCTCGCGCCGGACAGCGGGTCGTTGTTTATCATTCTGTCCATGTTTGTGTCGCTGGGGTACGTCACGGCGGCGTGTGCGTCGGATGCGATGGTGTGTGAATACGCCCAGCGCGAGCCCGTGGCCATTCGCGGTCGCGTGCAGACGGCGATTTACGTTGTGCGCACGTTGGCGAGCATCTTGGCGTTGATCGTGACTGGGTTTGGCTTGAACGGCGTCAACTACAATGGGTCGTTTGGGTTCTCGATGGCGCCCAACGTCCCGTACGGGATCTGCTTGGTGCCTTGCGTGATCGTGGTGCTCACGACGATCTTTGTCGTGCAAGAGAAGAAGACCCCTGGCGTGCCATTCTCCGAGTGGGTGGGCAACTTCTGGGAGCTGCTCCAGAAGCGTGTCATGTGGCAGATTTGCGCGTTCCGGTTCATCAACAACATGTTCCAGAACATCAGCTCCACGGCCGGCAGTCCCATGTCGAGCATCTGGGCCGGCGTCGAGCCCTTGAACGACTCGTTGTCGGGCATCATCGGAAACGCCATCTTTTCCGGCATCTTGGTCGTCGTGGCCAAGTGGGGGTTGCACTGGAACTGGCGGTGGACCATCGCGCTCGGCTCGCTCGGCGTCATGTTTATTGACGGGATCGTCATCTACTTGACCATCTGGGACGTCGTGCGCAACCAGTGGTTCTTCACGGGCGTGGCGTTGGCCGACAACATCCCCGGCGGTATCCGCTTTGTCGTGTCCACGTTTTGCGCCGTCGAGATCGCCGACGTCGGCAACGAAGGCGCCACGTACGGCTTGGTCACGACCGTGTCCAACTTGGCGTCTCCGTTCGCGTCCGTGATCACCAAGTACATCAACTCGTACTTGAAGTTGTCCCAGAACGACATCATGTCGGACACGCTCGCAGTGCGGTGGGACGTCACGTACTCGTACTTGATCTCGTACGGAAGCAAGCTGTTCGCGTTGACGTGGCTGTGGATGCTGCCGCCCCAGCGCGGTCCCATGCAAGAGTTGAAGAAGAAGGGCGGCAAGAGCAAGTTGGCCGGCATCGTTTTGATCACCATCTTCTTTTCGTGCATCTCGTTCTCGGTCACGTCCAGCATCATGGCCATCTACCCGTCGACCAAGTGCTACCGTATCGCAGGCGGCAACGGCAAGTTGGACCCTGCCACGGGCGGATGCCCCCTTGTCAAGAGCCGCAAGGGTTAGACTCCAAACTGTGTTGTGTAACGTAAGTTTATAGTGTTGTGTTTCTTCATGCGACCTGTGACGTGGTTGCAGCGTGGAACTGTCAAGTCTTATCAAGGCTCCAACGTTGGAGTTTTCAAAGATAATCATACTTGGAC
>NW_009798761.1:0-1383 GCF_000520075.1 Aphanomyces astaci
CATTAAATGACTTTCTATTGTAGTAACTTCGTAGCGTCACCTTTGTTAGCAATGACCATACTGAGCCGCTTAGGCATTGAATCAATGAGTCCCTGGATGAAAGGAACTGGAATATTATCCCAGATTCGAATCAAGCGGTGCTTCAATTGTTCGAGCGATGAAGGATGCGATTGACCTTCACCCTCGTGGCCGGGACGCCCTTTGGGGCCAACATCCAGCTGCTGACCGTCCAACAGGGCTATTTTGACGCCAGAGTCAAGGAGAATCCGCTGCTGCACCTGTGGTCCCTGGGGGTGGAGGAGCAGGTTTACATCTTTTGGCCGCTGTTTGTGTCCGTGATCAATCAGCTGTCGTTCTGCAAGACGCTGGCGCCAAGTGGGTGTGATGATGTCCAGCTGTGCGTGCAATGTCCTCTTTTTGGGCTACAAAGATGAGTACAAGTTACTCGTTCGAAGTCGATTCTGGCAGATAGAGGCGGGTGATGCTAACGTTAAAACCATCAGTAAGCGTCAAAACCAGTTTTTCCAATAATTCGTCAGGGGGAGCAGACTCAGGAAATACGCTCTTTACTGACTAAATCCATCTTATACCCATATATAGACGCACATATACACACAAGAGTATCAGGAACTGATGGACTCCTGGTTGACAAACCAATTCATGTCATTGTAAAATACTACGTAGTAGTTCCACATTTGTTTTGACCCGAAATAGTGTATGACCGTACATATTGCCAGCGATCACGTCATCGTTGAGAACTACTTGGTCGGTTGAAGACACTCTGGGCCACATGTAGCGCGATACGTACCATTGGAGCCGCAAGAGCTACGACATCGTGTTCCAAGCGTGTTTGGCCCTGACCAACGTCGATGTCCGTCTCCATCCCTTGCGTGCAGAAGATGGTGATGCCAATGCCCAGTACATCAATCGACTCAACGAAATCGGCGCAAAGATCATCAAGACGAAGAGAGCCGCTGGGAAGGCGTACAGGTCAAAGAGAAAGGTGAGGTTGAGTATGGTTTTAGCTTCGGAGAATACTTTTCCTCGTGATTTGCCTGGAAGCGACACCGAACTTGGCTCTGACAATGAAGATGGAAACAGTAGTTTTATCATGTAATTCGGAATTTAGACCATTTAGGACAATGTGCTTGGTTTAGGAATTTTATAACAAATAGTGCTGGATAAATATCGGAAGATGGCAGGTATAGATGTTATAAAAAGAACACAATTGCCTTAAAAAGCACATGAATTAGGTGTATTCAGGCTTATTTAAGGTCAAATACCCTTCAACAACATCAATTGTCTTTCGGAAAAAGGTTGATGCCCACGTAAAAGTCCCATGCTTCTCGTCGAAGACTACGTTTTCGGGCAAAGTAGAACTGC
>NW_009798761.1:4928-7817 GCF_000520075.1 Aphanomyces astaci
ACCCATATATAGACGCACATATACACACAAGAGTATCAGGAACTGATGGACTCCTGGTTGACAAACCAATTCATGTCATTGTAAATAGTTCCACATTTGTTTTGACCCGAAATAGTGTATGACCGTACATATTGCCAGCGATCACGTCATCGTTGAGAACTACTTGGTCGGTTGAAGACACTCTGGGCCACATGTAGCGCGATACGTACCATTGGAGCCGCAAGAGCTACGACATCGTGTTCCAAGCGTGTTTGGCCCTGACCAACGTCGATGTCCGTCTCCATCCCTTGCGTGCAGAAGATGGTGATGCCAATGCCCAGTACATCAATCGACTCAACGAAATCGGCGCAAAGATCATCAAGACGAAGAGAGCCGCTGGGAAGGCGTACAGGTCAAAGAGAAAGGTGAGGTTGAGTATGGTTTTAGCTTCGGAGAATACTTTTCCTCGTGATTTGCCTGGAAGCGACACCGAACTTGGCTCTGACAATGAAGATGGAAACAGTAGTTTTATCATGTAATTCGGAATTTAGACCATTTAGGACAATGTGCTTGGTTTAGGAATTTTATAACAAATAGTGCTGGATAAATATCGGAAGATGGCAGGTATAGATGTTATAAAAAGAACACAATTGCCTTAAAAAGCACATGAATTAGGTGTATTCAGGCTTATTTAAGGTCAAATACCCTTCAACAACATCAATTGTCTTTCGGAAAAAGGTTGATGCCCACGTAAAAGTCCCATGCTTCTCGTCGAAGACTACGTTTTCGGGCAAAGTAGAACTGCTTTACCAGTATGTGGAGAAGCTTATCAGCTGATTTGTAGACTGCCATACATCTCATCTATGAGTAAGAGGTCTACTGTAATGTGGATTAAAAGCTAAAAATCGGACGTCTCGTTCAGATTGTATATCCTCTGCGCCAATCAAATCGAATGAATACTCGAATGAATACTTAACACCATCATCCGATTGGTCCACCGCAATCTGGATTCCATTTTCTCTTTCCGACGTTAACAGTCCGCAAGGGCATTGAGGGGATCAGGACAACTTATGAAAATTAATAATCATTTTACAGAGTATAAATTATAATGCTCAATCATCCTGCACCTGCCGAAATACAATATCGAAAAAATATAACATTGTAAAGAAATGAATTACGCGAGGTAATTGACATTGAGCTAATTATCACTCCCACTATATTCGCTTGATGACGAAGTGTCATCGTTGGTAGACGTTTCGCTGTTCCTATCTTCATCATATCCATCTGCCTCCACTCCTTCGGCCTCGCGGAGTGTTCGGTCGAGGTCAAGAAGCTTGGCTGTCGACGATTTGATAGTGTTGCAGATCACTTCAGAGTCTAGATCAAAGAACGCCCGATGACATCCACGTCGTCGCAGGCTCGGCCGCGAGATGACAACAGTCCCGCTGTATGATAGCGTACCGAGAGCAAAAGGAGATGTCGGGTCTAGAAGGCACCATCCGCCAGTTGGAACACATCCGGTCTGTCCTACACAAGTCCATCCCCACACGGCTAGCCCGGAGTCTGCTGCTTCTGGCGTGGCATGAAGTGGCGAGGTCTCTGGCAGACCTTCGTATGCTGTCCGAGTCTCAGAACCAAGCGCTAAAGGCCCAACTCGTCGAGCATGAAGCGCTGGTTCGCGAGATGTATCACTGGACCGACACGTATCACATCAAGGTATGTACGACCTCAACCACCGTATACATATGCATATGCCATTTGTAGCCTTCCCTAGACCACAATCGCACCTTGTGGAGGCACGCGTCGCTGCTGAACGACCCGGCCACCCGAAAACTCGGCAAGGAGTGGATCACAGAGCACATGTTCCACAACACCGACGCCATCTTCCATCAGTACGGCTTCCCGCCTCGGGACTCGTTCGAGTACCTTCTACACGACTTCAACTTTACCTTCGACGACAACGGGTATTGATTGATTGCGTGATTGCGCGACACATGACTCGGCTATCGGAGTCCGTGGACTCGTTCTTGGGCCACTACCAGTCGACGCTGTTGCCGTTTCAGACGTGCATCTTGGATTACGACGTCGCATCAACTACAGTACGACGACCAGGATATCCGTACATACTTAGTATCGTTTTCCATTTTTGTGCATTTCCATATATACTGTATGTAGACTGTGGTTACCCTCCCCCTACGGGCTGCGAGCACTTATGCTGTGGGTGATGACAGTGTCACGCACCAGGGTACCCCAGCCACACATGGTACATGGAGCTACATGGGCCGCGACGGAACCACCCTCGCGGGGACCTTACAAGTTCACGCTAATCACATGACACCCACGCGTTGCAAACTACATAGCCTCCTGGTGGGCCTCCATCATTCTGGAGATGCTGCACTACAAATATGCGACAACACAAAAGCCATTGGACTGGTCGTCCTAGCCAGATCCCTCAAACGCCGCGGTGGGCTCCCCCGCTACAGCAATATACAGGGTGGAACTTCGCTCGCTCATGGCCCTCTTCACCGATACTGGAATCTTCACCGGCGACTGGATCCGCTCTCACCAGGACCCCGCGGACACGCCCGACCCAATCCTCCGAACCAAACGCACACTCCTCGCCGAGGCGGACTCCCTCGCCACCCTAGCACACCAGCTCCTCCACCTTACGAACTATGCGCACCTCATTATCCCAGACTACTGGGAGCTTCGAGACGACCACGACAGGCCGATCACGGGCGCAACGGCCCCATGGCTGGGCGCAGTATATGGCCGAAGAGATTGGCCCGAGGCCCAAGCCTGGAAACCGGACACACGCCAGACCATCCAGCCCCTACGCATCCCCACAGGGGACATCTGTAAATGGGACCTCCCTGCGCTCAATTTCTACTGGCGTGCCATCTGCTACAC
>NW_009798762.1:0-875 GCF_000520075.1 Aphanomyces astaci
TGGCCCTCACATGCCGAGGAAGGTCGTGTAGATGGGCACATTCATCTAATCCGAGGAACGTGAAGCATGTAGACGAGTTGAGGGACATTGTCAAACAACCATCAAACGTGAAGGCGCCCGGAAGTGTCGTTGGCGGTACATGCGTACTTGGTGTAGGCCGTAGAAGGCTGCCATGGTTCACATCCCGTCCGTATGCACCACCAACCTCGGGTAACCCCCACCCCAAATGGCTATCCCTATGTCCCACACCTTGTCGACATGCATCTCCACATTTCATCTTTAAACTCGGGGCCAACCATGCAAACCTTTATATCGATTGTGTCACGTCCAGTATGAATTCTGTTGTTCGTATATCGTTTTGCACTACAGTACCACAGGTACCTTGTACACTGTACTATTATTAATAATACTACTAGTTACCTGGTATTGTCAAGTCGAATCGAAATTATTAGCAACACCAAATTGGCAGACAATCGATCGACCAATCAAAACCCAGAACACTCAAAAAGTAGCCAATTAAATCCACTCTTCGACCAATTCAACATCGAATTAGTGCTGAAATGGTGGGTTTTCTGGTGTAACCGGATGCGCATGTGTTTTGTTTGATCATACCGGTACCATCCATGGCGACAGCCTGGGATGGCGAGGTGAATCGCATTAGAGTCTCATGAGTATGTCATTTGTGGTAGAAGGACGTCGCTCTGAACACGGTGTCCTCACATACTCTCGAAGGACCTCACTACTTTGTCCCGGCATGAGAATGACGTGAAGTCTTTCGTCGACCTCGCGGGCGAAACCCCGAAACCAGATTATCTGTACAATGATGCTGCAAATGATGGTAACGCTTCATTGGTGCTGGGCGAGAATCCAACTAG
>NW_009798762.1:4396-5394 GCF_000520075.1 Aphanomyces astaci
AGCTTTTCCCACCACATGGGGTAAGGAATACGAGTGTGCAAAGTCAGCAGTTATGCCGTACTAGTAGTAGTTGAGCACGAACCTATGAATCCTCACGTCTTGCAATGCACCACTGCATTCCTTTACCTTGTTCATCTTGAAAGTCATCCACAGTTTTGCCCTCCCACACTTCAAAGTGACCACAGTCGCCAAACAATATTTGTCTGGATAATGGGACATGCGGAAAGTATCAACTCAACGTAAATGACTGGTTCAAAGTACAATTATTTCAGCCAATTAGGTACCACTCCGACCCAAATCACTGACTACTACTCTTCTAACGCTATAGGGAAGTACCGTGTAGCTTTTATAGTTTTAGACACCCCAAGACATTATTGAATATCGAGTACAAAGGTGTTCCCCAGTTCCCCCCCACACACATTCCCTCTTACAATACATATTACCTCCATCGCCGGATAGAGGTAAAACGAGTTTATTTTGCCGCCAAAGCATGTGCACCGCTTTTTGACACGTCAATCGACAATCATGGCTGACGACGCCCACGATATGGTGCCGAGTCGTCGACAATCATGGCTGACGTCCACGATGTGGTGCCGAGTCGTCGCAAAGGACGGACGCCATTCAAATACGGCAAGAAATCTCACGTGCGCCTCTTCAAGAACAAGACAGTCGACTACCAACACCAATTGAGTGTCATTCACCGCGTCGCCGAGGTTGGGATGTCCGCTTTTCTCGACGGCTACTCTGCCAACGCCACCCCCACTCAACACGACACGACAAGAAAGAAAGTGTATGGATGGATGAAACAGAAGGATCATATCCAGGAGATAGCAACAACAGCACGGACGGCGCATCACAAATGTGCTCGGACACGTGGGACTGGAACGACGCTGCCTCCTGTCGAAGAGGAGCAGCTTGCCCGATGGGTGCTCGGGATGCGGAAGGATGGTATACCAGTTACCTACCACATGCTCCGCGTCATGGCGCTGGAGACAGCG
>NW_009798762.1:9161-9878 GCF_000520075.1 Aphanomyces astaci
GATCGACTGGAGGGTGCGGGAAATGACCAAAACATCGAGCTTCAAATGAATTGGCAGCATACCAAGCAGCTCGATCGCACTAGGTCTTATCATACCTGATAGATACACTAGGGGCTGCGGACTTTCGATTGGCCTTTCGACAAGCCGCAACGACCTGGAACGCATGGTGTAGTAACTTCAGCTCAAAACTGTTCGGTTTTACAGTTAATGGACTTGACATTGAATTGTGAGAAATTTTAACAACCAACTAACATAATAATAAAACATTGCGTCAAATATGACTTGAAGTTTATCATAATTTATGATCAACTTTGTTGCTAACTTAGAAAGTACATGACTTTGACAAGGTTTCGTAACTCATCTTATATCTCTCTGACGGCTTGCCTACGAGCAGTGTAATGAATGTAGATATTGCAAACTTAGTTGCAGGCTATCGTTTAAAGCTAGAAATATGACGATTGCAACTTTGTAGCGTGAGTGATGAGTCCTCAAAGTAGCAAAACAACGCAAATATAACTACTTTGTAAGTAAATATCTCGATGAATATACCTCCTAGCGACCTCTATGATACGTCATTATGTAGAGAAAATATTTGTGAACACGCGAATGGAGTCTCGGGCTGGTCGGTTTAGATTGGCTCATGTTGTGTGGCTTTGAAAGTGGCTGTCTCAAGTATAACATCCAAGTTGATCAACTTTGTTAGTTATCTTTGCTTCC
>NW_009798762.1:13776-14478 GCF_000520075.1 Aphanomyces astaci
AATAAATTGTTCATGTTTTTGAAGCCGTAAAATAAATGATTCATTTCGACCAAATTATTCGTAGGCATTTTCAATGATCTTATTGGACCAATTGCTAGGATGACAAGCTTCCGATTGGCCCCAAGTATTGAACGGCAAAAGTTAACTACTAGTACATGTATTGTGGATTCGGTACAGATTTCTAGACCCCATCGAATCACGAAACGACGCTATTGGATAATTTGGCTCAAACAGAAAGGACAAGTATTAATATATTCAACCAATCAGAACTCCATCATGATTCAATATTGATTCGTCGTTCACTATAGACAACTTTGAACACCCTCCGTGGTAAGGCTTTTGCCGAGCTTATTCCTTCATTGCCGCTTTATTGTCTCAAGAATGTATGCGCGATTCTTCTCTGTACTAAGGGGGCCATTGGCGACCACCGTTGTGACTTAACAACTAGTAGTTGTTGGTCTCAAATGTGAACTATGCAGAAAATCGTGCAAGGTACTTCAAAGTACTACATACGTAGTCAGTACTGTGTATATAGTAACTAGTTATAGCAAGTTCATTTCATTCCGATAACAGCATAGAGTACATTGAATATGTTTATTTAAGTTGCTTTGAATTATTCAAATAATTCATTCGCTCTGGACGCAGGGGGGAATAAATAATTCAACAGGGCAGGAGGCACAAATAAATAACTCAGTCCATAAG
>NW_009798763.1:0-2957 GCF_000520075.1 Aphanomyces astaci
TGAGAAGTGAATTGATATCGTAATAGTATTCTAACGCTAGCCATCTTGAGCTGGTAAACATAAAGGGCCGGGGATGGTTCGAAGCAAAGCGGCGATGGCCCTTTGCTGTTTCCTTGGCACGTAGCGGTGCCGTTGGCCGCTAGTGGGTTCGGGTCTGACTTTGACTTCAACTTGTGAGGCGTGGTACAGCCACGTGGATCCGGATCTTGTATCCGGAACTGTGACACCCCCAAAGCGAGTTCTTGACTTGTCACCAAATCGTTGTCCGATTGTCATACTACCAGTACTACCGGTAGTACTCCGGAGTCTATTAATATTAATTAGATCTTTAAACCAGTAGCTACGTATTACACAATTTAACAGAGATAAAAACAATATGATCCACTCACTTCGAAAGTTACATTTATTTGTAACAGTCGATGCACTAAAATGGAACAACCTTGCAAATGATCAGTGATGCCACAGGGGCTTTCCAATGCCCCCGCCACGTTAAACCGTATGGTGACCGCGAAGTTGCTAATTTCCCCACCCTGCACGACAATGCCCCATCATATTTCGATGATATCTACATCCACAGTCAAGCGTCGGCAACCTCTTCGGATTTTGAGGTACAATGTGGCTATCTCCGCACGGTTTTCGAAGTTCTCCGTGCTAACGGCCTGTATGCCAACCTCGCCGAATGTCTCTTTGGCGTCGACGAAATCCCTGTTCTCCGCGACTTGGTTGGTGTGCGTGGCTGCCGGGCTGATCCCGACAAGATTCAGGCCATTGTGGGTTAGCCCACTTCATCCTTTGTGAACGATCTCCGGTGGTGGTTAGCGTTATGGTGGTGGTTAGGGTTATCCACCTATCTCATAAATACTCGGCGAACTTCGCCTACCTCGCTCAACCGTTGTTTCGTCTTTCGTCAAAGACGCTCCTTGGGTGTGGGAGGACTCCTGTCAATCCTCCTTCAACGCCCTCAAGACCAACCTACAACGCGCGTCCATTCTGGTGCTTCCTAACTTCGGGCGTCCATTTTCGGTTGTATGCGACGCATCCAAATTCGCAATTGGATGTAGGCTGATGCAAGCCGACGCGGACGGGCGCGCTCGTCCCGTGTCATATCAAAGCCGCCAAATCCTTCCGGCGGGACGCTCATACCCCGTTCACGACCTCGAACTTCTGTCGATGAAGTACGCTCTCACCAAATTCCGCATCTACCTCCTTGGTAGCAAGCCCTTCGTGATCTATACGGATCACGCCTCACTCCGCACGGCGACCAACTCGCCGCACCTCTCGCAGCGAATGGAACGATGGCTTTCGTTCGTTGCTGAGTTCGCCTTCACTGTCTAATACAAACCGGGCAAGGACAACATCCTTGCCGACGCCCTCTCTCGGCGTCCCGACCTCGCCCTTAACACTATCGGGTTCCTCCATTCCGACCTCCAAAACCGCATCCGCGCGGTTTACGCCTCGGACCCCACGTGTTCTGCGCTTTTGTCAGCATTAACGGCGTCTGCCCCTTCAAAGCCAAGCCGTTCCGTATCACTATTCCATTGCTATTTCATCCGCGATGGTCCCCTGTATTTCACCCCTTCCCGCGGCGACGAACCTCGCATCGTCGTACCAAGCGACGCGCCATTACGCGATCGCTATTCTCCGGTTCTTCCATGACTCCCCCAGCGGTGGCCATTTCGGCCGCGACAGGATGTTCCACGCGGTCGCGCGTTCATATTGGTGGCCGCCCCACTACAAATCCGTGGTTCACTACGTCGCTCGATGCGACGCATGTCAACGCACCAAGATCACCGCGGCCTCCAAAGCGTCGCTCCAACCTCTCCCGACACCCGACGAACTTTGGTCGTCCATGTGTATGCACATTATGTTTGGCCTTCCACGCGATGTACGTGGCCATACCGGCATCATGGTGTATGTCGATCGCGCCTCCAAGTACGTGGTGGCAGTCCCTGTCAAGGACTCGGTCAGCGGCCAGACGCCGCCCGCCTCTTCTTTGACAACGTCTTCTGTCGCTTCGGCCTCCCACGATCCATCGTCTCCGATCGAGACCCCCGTTTCACTGCCACTTCTGGTCGACGCTCTTCGACCTCTGCTACACCGACCTCGCCATGTCCCCTCCGACCACCCCGAGTCAGACGGCCAAACCGAGCGCGCAAACCGTGTCCTTGAGGACATCCTACTCCGTCCGTCAGTCCTCCACGTAGAGTACGCTCTTACCCCACGCAGTATTTGTGGCCGTTCCAAGATGGCGACTTTCCACGTCGCTGGCCAAATCCTCCTTCACAAGTCTACTATCCCTACCCATGCATTCCGCGACAGCGGTCAACACAACATCAAATTGCAAAGCGCATGGCACGGCCCCTTTGCCGTCAAGGAAGTTGTCAGCCCGACTACATACACCCTGGACCTGCCACCAGCTTGGCAGATCCACCCAACCTTCTATGTAGGAAAACCCAAATTATATCTTACACCTACAACTTCCAACGGTGCAACGACGGAAGGCGGTCACTTGGACTCCGCGGCGGCTCGTCCCCGAAGTCCTCCTCGGACTCCTCTGTCGCTTGGCCCTCCTCAGCCGATGACGCCGGTTCCTGCTTCCATTCCCGCTTCACCGGGGCCGCCAATGGAATCGAAGGCGCCCCCGCAATCACCGGCGCAGCTTGCGGAGCCGCATAGTACCCTGCATCCGGCGGCCCGCCCGCCATCCGCGCTCCCCTCGGGTATATCCGACGGGGGGCGGGTTTGGGCTAGTGGAATAAGCTTCAAAGCGACATTTATGCCGCCCACCACCTCACTGACGCGAGCGCCTGAGGAACTGCTGACGCATGTTTATCTAGCATTGTGGCAGAACTGGGGCGACGCCACGTTACGAGTACAGAAACTCTGCACACAAGAATTAGGGAATCACAGGTAGAAAATGGGGAATCATATGAAGCTGCCTACATGCCGCTTTTCCC
>NW_009798764.1:0-2944 GCF_000520075.1 Aphanomyces astaci
TCTCATCAACATGCACAAATGAGTACATGTTGTCGAAAATGGTTCCCTTTGACGACGGGCGTAGAAATGATAGCGCATGTTCCATGCGGGTCTTCGTGTTGGCTTCCGTCAAGAGAGGCTTTGAATAACTTGACTTCAACTTCAACGTCTTCGCCCGTTGCATGTGGCGAATGATCGTTGACTTGGACAGTCCTGATTTGGCAGCAAGTGTGCGCAAAGTTTGCCGTTCGTACAATGGTACGGCCCGAATCAAGCTTTCTATTTCTTCGTCAGTATGTTGAACCTTTCGATTGGTATTGCCTAATATCATGCAACTCTTTAAATTAATACTTGTGTGATTTTATAAACAGTCACGAAAATATTATAATTAAGAGGTTTTACCCTTGTATTTTGCCGACACGGCGGCCGTCGCACTGCCTTCGCGGAGTGAGCTGCGTCCTCGAGCCCACACGTTCGAAATCGTCTGGCTCGAGCAGTTGAAGAGTCGGGCAGTACGAGTGATGCATCCATGAGGCAGGTCTCCGCCTTCGCTTCTTTCCAGAAGCGTTTCATAGATGCAATGCCGCTGTTCATCTGAGAGCTTCTTGTTCCCAGTGCGGGGGACGAAGGCAGTTAGAGAGCGTGGCGATGGCATAGTTCGTTTGGGAATGTAGTTTGCAAGAGAAGTTGTAGTGACCAGGAAGGGTGTAAATGCAATATGAGACCACAGCGGGTCGTTAAGTTTGCTAAGGGATGTGTGGGCAACTTCTTGCCGCCATAACTTTTGAGCAAAATGGAACTAGTTTGCTCGGAAATCATCCAATCAAAGTGGAGATCTTGCGCTTTCATGTGAGCCAATTAGATCGGTGTAGGCAAACAATTAGAAAAATTCCGCCAATGACGAAAAAAGCCAATACATTTGTTTGGACCAGAGTAGTAGTGATGATATCAAAGATGCACAATTTGTCATTTATTCCTTCTGCAACTTAGACGCTAACTGCAGAAGCAACGACATAATGTCATCGTTTCGTTTCATCTCGAATTCGCGTTGTTGAATCCGCTCTAGCCTCTCCTTTTCGCGCTCTTCAAGCTCCATCTGCAATTTGTACTTCTCAAACGCCAATCGTTCCCTCTCGAGCTCGATCCCGCGCTCGTGCGATTCAAAAATCGCTTTGCGCTTGCGCCCAACAACATCAATGTCCGTAGATTCGTCAGTCTCGACAGACTTGCGCTTACCACTCTGCATTGCTTGGTCTCGGAGGAATGACGCTGCCGCCTCCTTCTCCGTCACCTTGGCATGCATGGCTGCTCGGTCCGCGTTGCGTTGGTCCATGGCCTCGTCGAACAGCTGGACCAGCTCGTCCAAGAGGACGATCTTTCCCGTCTCTTCCTGCTCGACTCCAGACAGGTATTGCGAGCTCTGCTGGAACCGCCGATGCACACGCAGAAGCTGGTAGAACCTGTTCGCTGCCTTCTTGCCATCCAACGTCGTCCGACCGAACCCGGGAACTTCCAACAGCTTGGTAGCAAGGGCGTCCCATGCTTTTGTGGTGTTCTTGACTAGCTTGAGCTATGCACCATTGTATAGAGACTTCCTTATATTTTCTTCCAGAGTACTATTATAGTAGTACTACTCCATAGCAGTAGTTCTACTCCATAGCAGTAGTTCTACTAATAGTAGCTGTCCTGTTTTAACATGGAAGTCCTCATGGTCGAGGATTGCTCGGTGGGGAATACTCCATTCGAATGCAAAATACAAGTATTAATATTAAGTACTACGTAGTATGTATTAATAAGCTTAACGTTACAGTTATTACTAATAGTACTATAAATAATACGGAATCCATTTCTATTTACTACCTACAATATCTGCCAATCAGAGGTTTTGTGTAGCAAAGTAGCGCATGTTGTGCTACTGTATGCACAAGTAGGGCTAATTCTGCCAACAAAGACGAACAAGAGAGCCGGTTCAGCCTAAAAAGACGAATTACGTCTCGATCTTGTTATTTACTGTTAATTGATCTGTGTAGTTAAACTTGACGTATGACAAGGGCCATAGCGTTTACGCGTGCTGTACCTAGAACTGGTCATCGAGTACGGCTTGGTCGTTCAAATCTCCTTTGAATTATAAAAATCCACACAAAGGCGATATCAGCCCCTTCTTCATTTCTCGTTTTCACTTATTGCCATGAAGTTCCTTGCTGCTCTCATCCACGCCGCCGCCGCCGCCTCGTCCCAAGCGGGAGCTGGCCCACTCGCGGTGGTGTTGGATAGCCTTGCGCCTGTGGATAACACGACCATAGCCATCTCCAAAGACCAAAGTGTGGCAGTTCAATTCCGCAGCCCTCCGGTGGCAGAAGGTTGTGATACCCCTTCTGGCAGTGGAGACATCGACTGCACCCTTGGACTGAAACTTGAATTTGTCAACTTTACCGTCCGTACGATCGACATTTCCACCGACGCGTCGCTGTGGTTGCAAGCTGAATTGTGCTCCCCTGGCGTCGAAGGTAACCAATCCCTCCATTTATACACTAATTCCCCCTTTCAAACCAATATATATTCACGAGAGTTTCCTTCTGCAGAAGGCTTGCCCGGGTGCACCAAGTCCTGCGTCCCCCATATCCCTATCCAAGAATTCGCCGAACAGGTCACGTTCCAATGGTCCCCCCCGTCCCCTATTGAACTTAAGCCCAACACCAAGTACTGGTTCACGGTGCGCTCGAACGGCGAAACGAAGGACAAGTCGCCACTCTGGTTGCTTGGCTGTAGGGAGTTGATAACGCAGAGGAAATTGTAAAACTGATTGATTGGCGTTATCTACATCTACATGCATGACTACTGTGACTATACTATATCTAATGCTATATATACGTGCGCTCTGCAGAAGGAACTTCTGGTGTCCATGGCCGAGCACGCCGCACGCCAATCGAGCTTGGTCGTAAACTGACGTCAACAGTGACGTCTG
>NW_009798765.1:0-2924 GCF_000520075.1 Aphanomyces astaci
ATGAATTGATTTGCCCTAATCCGACCAATTGAAGCGGAGATCGATAGCTTTCGATTGTACGAATCAAACACACTGAACCTCGAGATTTATCGGATATTGGACCGATCAGAAAATGACCACTTTGACGGACCAGATAATTGTATATGGTCGAACTCAAAATACCACTGTCCATACAATTCCCTATATGAACACCACGTGTTACTTTCGACCACTTTTAGCAGTAACCACAGCTCCGGGTAAATATATTTATTGCTTCTGATACTGGTACTGCCGGTAGTACACGTGTGGTACGTAGGATTCTTTCATCGAATGGATCACAGTGTCAGTTACTGCGTAGTACTTCGAAGTACTTGTACTCCGCATTCCTAGATACGACTCTGTGCTTTAAAAAGTGCTTCAAAGTACTGTACTACACTAGTACTACGTATGACCTTTGTACGGAAATGATTGATTGATTTGGCTTTTTCATGCTTTGAACGTGTAATGTACCTCGACCACAAGAGGTTATTGCCTGGGCTTTAGGTGTACTATTAAGAGAGAATTTCATTTGGAACCTGATTCCACTATTTAGTGGGTCCGAATTAGTATACCCTTGAAGTTACGGGACAAAACATGTCAGGAATAATGATCATTTTCACTAGGGAGAGTCAATGTAGAAGTCATCTTGCTTTTCAAAAAAAATCAGCTTTTCAAATTTTGCTTTTCAACGCGAAAAGCAAAAGTACCTCGCCAGGTACTTTTCGTGGCGAAAAGCAAAAGCAACTTGAACCTGTGAACAAGCCAATCAAATGATTAATAGAAACAACCAATCAGGACAGTGGAAATTACTGGAGCAAGTCAGTTTTCAGAAGCGAGCATGGAGAAGGCGAAGCGAGAAGCAACGACAAAGTCGGAGCGTTTGGCAATGCTCGCATTTCTCCGTATACAAGAGAACTTTGCTCTATTGACAGGACAAGCCACCAAGGGCAAGACAAAAAAAGGGGGGCAGAAACTGACACGAGCATACGGCCTTCAAAGACTAGCGGAGTACGTCAATGAGGTTGCTCGGGACAGTGCGCGGCCATGGTCAGCTCAGCACGCAAAATCGAGGTATAGAATCCGTATATATTCACAATCATTAAAACTATCAATCGACAAGTAGATATGACGCATATGTTGCATCGTACCGACGAGCTCTCAAATGGTCTGGGCCAAGCAACAGCGGTCGTGGCCTGACTGACTTGGAAACGTTACATGTTATCAACGATCAATTATCAAATATCTCACTCTTCGGTAGAAATCTTTACAATTGAAAGTAATTTGGAGAGCATTTGCCCGTACTACAACGACATGGACGCTCTGTTTTGGGGGCGACAAAATTTTCGTCCATCTTACATTTTTGAGACTAGTCTTCGCGGTAA
Source organism: Aphanomyces astaci (assembly GCF_000520075.1). Classification (NCBI taxonomy): domain Eukaryota; phylum Oomycota; class Saprolegniomycetes; order Saprolegniales; family Verrucalvaceae; genus Aphanomyces; species Aphanomyces astaci. The sequence goes on from NW_009798765.1 coordinate 1,401, forward strand.
ATATATACATCTCAAATATATATATGTCTGTATATATAGCTATTTCGATGGAACAATTTAGATGCAAATGATATGAGCAAACAATGCGACGAGTCGTTTCTTTCTGATGCCATTGGCAGCGACGACGACCTCGATGACCACGACTACTCCAAGGACCAACGTGACTCAACAACATCGGGCAATCCCAACGACGACCCCGACGTTGACGAGTACTGGGCAGAGAACGATGCTGCCGATCCTGGGCGGCAAGCCGACGCCCTACTTGACAACGAAGTTGCAACACGTCACACAGGCAAGGGCAAGGGAAAATCCAAAGTCGTCCCACGCAAGTTCCCAATGCCGGAGAAGCGCCTGCCCCCTCGAAAGGACTTCTCGTACATGTATATGGCTGCGCAGAATGAAACGACTCAGCTGAACGTGAGAAGTTCGAATCATGAAAGAAAACAACAAGAGCATTCAAGCTGCAGCCGCCATCATAAATTTGCAACGTGCCAAGGCGTCCTTCATCGAAAAAATAGTAGCGTCAGGTGTAGTGGACGCAGAAAAAATCCGCGAATTATTGTCGATTGCGTTTGCGCAAGAATAAAGAATTTTCAATGAACAATATTCGTGCTGATAATATTATTCTCCAAACCTAAGTAGTTGAGTAATTCGGACTTGATGGTTTCGCGCCACATGAGGGAACTTGCAGCAATTGGAGTATTGCTTACTACCACTGGTCGAGGCTTTTCAACAAACGGTGGCACTGTGTCTTCACCGTTGCGAAGTCGGTTTACAACGTTGTGGAGGATACAGCAGGCCAAGATCCAATCGCAAACGTCTTTCACATCACTTCGCTGCCTATCAGAGCAAAATATAAAAATATTTAATAATATAGACTGAAAAATACATGACAAATATATATAATACCTGATACAAATAGGAAGTTGCGACAAGCATGACCAGCGCCCTTTCAAGATCCCGTTGCCGTGTACGCAGACCACCCGCATACTCGCATGACCGGTGTTGAAAGCGTCGTTGCCGCTGGCGCTTGAGTAGGCAACGGATACGGCGTCAGCATGCGCATGACGAGGGCAAATCCTGAATCGCCCGCTTGGTATTGGTTGGCGTAAAAAAACCCGTCCGGACGCAGGGCCGGCGATGATGATGCCCACATAGTTGAGTCGTGAACGCTGCCCGGCCAGCCAGCGATGACGTGTCGAATTTGGCGTTTGTAATCAAACGTTAATAGAACATTCATGGAGTATTCCTTCTTTCGACTGTAATATACCTCGCCATTCAAAGCTGGTTTTCGGTACCAAACAATATGTGTGCCATCAGTTGATAAAATACAGTTACGAAATCCATATCGTTCTGCATTATAACTGGCAAGTTGACCACGCTCACAATGATTAGGCCAATTGATCTCGAAATGGGATAATGACACGAAAGCATGAATAACACGTTTAGTGTAAAGATGAACAGTTCCAATCCCAATTCCTTGTGCTCGTGACACCATCCCTGCGGACGAGCCAGTGTCATTAT
>NW_009798766.1:0-2911 GCF_000520075.1 Aphanomyces astaci
TGTCCGACCGAACGAAGAGCGCCGTCATCCGTGAAGCACAGAAAGGCCAATGCAGCGTGTCTGAAATACGGCTCAACCTGAACCTCGATGTCCATGTACACATTGTCCAACGCCTCCTGCACAAGTCCGACTACCTCGAGCACATCTATCGCATTGCAACACCAGCCCTGACAGCCAGACATATGAAGGTAAGGTTGCTCTGGGCTCAAGAAAATGTAACATTAGGCGAAAAGTGGAAGCGTGTCATTTTCTCCGACGAGAAAAAGGTGACCAGACGGATACCAAATGTACTGGCACGACAAGCGCCAGACAAAACAACAGCGCATGAACCGGCAACACGGTGGCGGCAGCGTCATCATTTGGGCTGCGTTTTCGTGGCGTGGAAAGAGCGATGTCATCTTCCTCGATGGGTGCCAGGACTCTGAGTGCTACATCTAAACTCTCTCTGAGTAAATACTGCCCTTTGCTGATTTACTTTATGGAACTGACTTGTCTTGCCTTGGCCGGCATTATCACCGGACTTGAATCCGATAGAAATGCTTGGACACACCTTTCGCGCAAGGTATATAATAACGGTCGACGACAATTTAACAATAGGAACGATCTAAAGCGTCAAATTTTAGCATTGTGGTCTGAAATGGAGCACAGCTACTTTGAAACGCTCATTGCGTCCATGACTTCTCGGTGTCTAAAACAAAGTGTTGATTGTATTTTATATCTTGAGTTTTGTACAGTATTGTCCACGGATATTTGTCGCACCATTCAAACAAAAATTTCAGGAAACTTCCCGACAACAACGAATTCAGAAGTTCTAGAATGTACCATGTATTTGTCGTGACAAGGAGAACATTATATCCAAAAATCCGCCGTTTCTGACCAATTTTGGCTAAAACCTCCTAAAAATAACTCATTTTGATGCCTTTTTGTCGCGCACTGTAATGTGTGTGTTTGCAATGGGTCAAACCGACGCGTGACTGAATTGCTCTGCAAGCTGCCGAACACAGGGCAAAAAGGTGTAAAGCACAGCACAATACATTGTTTTTAAGTGATTAAATTGACGTAGTTGATCGTCTTATTTCACTGCGTGAACGTATCAAAGACACTATAGTGCCATCAAAGACACTAGAGTGAACGACGAGAAGGTCACCTCCGCATAACAAATACGAAATATGACGATAATTACTCAGGTATATTTCAGTGGATAAACGCTAGTAAGTTACTGTGAATATGGCTTGCTGACAACTCGACTTCATGGCCAAACGTGGCATGTGCTTCTTAGCAAACAGGCCGGGGGGTGTCGTTGAGCTTGCCATCGCGCAAGATGGTGCCGACGTTGACTCGCCCATACCCGTAGCGGTTGTTGGGCCAAGACGCGTCCGAGACGTTGCCACAGTTGTACGCGCCATCACCACGGAAGGTGCCGTTGGCGAAGTACCATTTCTCAGGCTCAGGCTTGAGCACTTCGCGATCGGCGGTCTTGGTCAAGTAGCCGTAGATCTCGTCGTAGGTCAAGTCCGACTGGGCGCTCTTCAACAACGCGACGACGCCGGCAATGTGAGGGGCGGCCATGGACGTGCCAGCCATGAGCACGTACCCGTCCAACACCCTCGCGTTCGCGGAGAGCGTGGCGTAACCAGGGGCCGAAATGTCCGGCTTGACGATCGTCAGGGTTTGGTTGTTGGCGTCACGGGGGTAGCCGGGACCCTTGGAGCTGAAAGCCGCCAATTGGTTGGGGTCGTTCTGGGGGGACCCGATCGCGCCGACCGAAATCACACGCGTGTATCGCCCAGGGTTGCCGGTGGTTCCGCATTTAGGACCAGCGTTTCCGTTGGAGAAGATGGGGGTGATGCCAGCCGCACGCCACGATGACACCATGTCTTCGTACACAGGGTTGTAGCCGGCAGTGGACCCCCACGAGTTGTTGATCACGTCCGCGCCGAGCTTGCATTCGGGGTGGGTGCCGTCCAAGCGAGTGGGGCACAGCATGAACTCGCCGCACTTGAGCAACGCCGCAGGCGATCCCGATCGGATGTACAAACCCAAGCACGCAATCCATTGCGCCTCAGGAGCCACGCCAATGCCGTGGCTACCCACCATGGTGCCGATGGTGTGGGTGCCGTGCGTGGCTGAGTCAACGGGAAGGGGGAAAAGAGTGCCGTTGTACGGGTTGAACCACCCCTTGTTGGCGCGCCAGTTGTTCTTCAACGATTCATGGCGGTACTCCGCACCCGTGTCGATGGACCCCACGACCACACCCTTGCCCTTGTAGTACTTCCAGATGTCCGGAGCGCCAATGGTGCTCACGCCCCACTGGGGCACAGTCGAGTTCACATCGCCGGCCTTAACGGACACCTCCTCATTCAGCACAGGTTCGATCAATTGGACATCGTCGGGGAAGGCGACGCTCTTGACGTTGGAAAAGCGAGCCACTTGGTCGATTTGCTCCTTGGTCAAGCCACGGCAGATCGCCGCGGGGGCGATCCAGAAGTGTTCGCAGTCGGCCGAGTCCAACACCGAAGCGGACTCCGTTCGCGTCGTGGCAGAGTGGGCCGTCAAGGCGTCGTACACGGCTTGGCGGCGGTCTTCATGCTTGGATTCCGCGAGGCTCTCAAGGTCCGCCCCGACGAAAGAAATGAGCACGTCGGACGTCCCCGTGGTTTCCAGCGAGCGCAAGACACCCACAGACACTTTGGCATGCGCAACGGCAGCAGACAACGACAAGACAGCAGCGACTTTCATGGTGGAGAACAAGGTAAATTCAAGAATGGCAACCATTTGTGAAGGTGTTTTCTGCGGCTGTGAAGTGGCGGCACAGGCGGCGCAAAACCCAAAACCAGACGGACCACGCCATCTGGTTGCTGAAGTCCGACATGCTGCTTTTACCTATTCCAAAACTACAACCTCGAGTGTT
>NW_009798767.1:0-496 GCF_000520075.1 Aphanomyces astaci
CTCTCCTTACGGAGCCATGTTCGCTCAGTAAGCGCTTACGTCGCTGACGTTGACCGCTCTTCTCATCGCTTAGCGAATGATCTTGAGGATGTTGAGCGCCGCGTTGGTTGGCTCGAGTCGCCCCAGGCGATGCAACATCGGGTCTCGGACCTCGAGCGTCAAGTTGCTCAACTACAGGGTCAACTTGACCTGTTAGTCCGGATGCAGCCGTACGGCTCTCACCCTGTGGCAATGCCACCCCCAATGGCTCTGCAGCTTCCTGCCGCCCCGCAGTATCCTGCGTACCCGACCTCTGGTGCTGGGCGTCAGCATCTTGCTGCCTCGCAGCCTCCTGCTGCTTCGCAACCTCTCGCTGCTTTGCAGCCCTCATCCGACCCGGCGCTAGCGTCTCAGGGCTCACCCGAGCAGGGTCCCGGTAGGGCTTGAGCAAGCCAACATAAAACACCGGGTGCGTACGCATCTTCTTTGGAAGATTGAGCGTGTACGCTAGGCCCTT
>NW_009798767.1:596-1123 GCF_000520075.1 Aphanomyces astaci
GCTGAAGCAGCCCGACGTGCTGCCCTGCAGCCGCTTGACACATACACGTGTGGGCCTGCGGCCAGAACGACGGACGAAGTCGTTAAACGACAGACGCTCCGTGAGCGATACTTGACTCCGCAAGTTACTACTCCTGCTGAGTATCGCGAACGGTTACGCCAGCAGCTCAGGGGTGAGCCGGTACCTGCGATGCAGACTGTACCCGTGGTCCTCGCAGCGGGTGAAACCACCAATGCTTATGAAGCGCAGTTTCAAAACTGGGTGGAGTTAGCTCGACGGCTTCACTCCTTTGATGCTCTCCGAGCTAGTTTCTCGGAAACAGATATCCGCTTAGAGCGGCGCTTGCGCTTCGACTTCGCGAAACGTCAAGCCAAGCGACGTACTTCAGGACAACGTCCCTCTCGTTACGAGGCATCCCCGCCTCCTGCTCCTGCTGTAGACAGCCCTGCTCATGATCACGAGCCGGCTGCTACAGCCACTGGTCAAAGCCCGAGCCCGGCTATTGACCTGTCGTCGCCCCATTCTAG
>NW_009798767.1:3638-5518 GCF_000520075.1 Aphanomyces astaci
CGAGCAGGGTCCCGGTATGGCTTGAGCAAGCCAACATAAAACACCGGGTGCGTACGCATCTTCTTTGGAAGATTGAGCGTGTACGCTAGGCCCTTCTTGGCCACGACCTTGAACGGCCCGATGAACCTAGGTCTCAACTTGGTCTTGAAGACCGCAGACACTGCATGTGTAGGAAGGTTTTTAGCGTTTAATAAAACAAGATCTCCGATCTCAAACTGTTCCATGTTCTTTCTGCCTTTGGCATCTGCATACTCCTTTTGGAGATCCTGGCTTTCAGCCATTGCATCGCGCACTCGGCGCATGACGCTCAGTCTCAAAGAGACAAAGTCATCGACTTGCTTGCGAATCGCAACTGGGCTGACATCAGCAAGCCGATCGGCTAACCCTCCCCCATCAAGCCCAGAGCCACACCGTGGCGGCGATAGAGGGACACGAGGGTCAACCAAGCCGTTCACATAGAACGGGGTGAAGCCTGTCGAGGCATGCACCGCATTGTTCATAGCGAACTCAACAAGGGGGAGCATCTCGCTCCAGCGTCGAGGCGCTTCAGCGCAGACACTGCGGAGGATATCCTCCACAACGCGATTCACGCGTTCAGTTTGACCATCGGTCTGTGGATGGTCCGCCGTGGACATGTCCAACTTGGTGCCAAGCACCCTGAACAAGGACGTCCAGAACTTTGCCGTAAAGCGGGGGTCTCGGTCAGAGACAATTGCCTCAGGCAAGCCATGTTGGCGAAAGACTCTGTCTAAGAACAGCTTAGCTGTAGCCTCACCGTCGACGGTGTCCGGCACAGCCGAGAGATGAGCCATCTTGCTCAGTCGGTCCACAAAGACCACAACGCCTGTGTTGCCTGCCTTATCCTTGGGAAGGCCAAACACAAAATCCATGCTCATGGACTGCCAACATCCCGAAGGGACTGGCAAACTCGCCAACGGTGCAGCCGCATGCGGCGCGGACTTGGTCCGTTGACATGTCTCGCATGTACGCACATAGGTGCTTGCCCACTTGTACATCTTGGGCCACCAGTACATCTTGCTCACCGAGCCATAGGTCTTCTCACGACCAAGATGTCCACCGACAGGCGTATCATGCACCTCATAGAGGATGCGATACTTAAGATCCTCATCATGAGGAACAACCACTCGAGGAGTGTCCTCAGGGTCGGTGCTGTAATACAGCAGGCCATTATCAAGCGTATAACGCTGCAGCCTCGCGCGTAAGCGCTGTGACAAATCCTTGTCCGAGTCTTTAAACTCATCACTCCCGAGAGCACGTAGCAGGGCTACACAGGTGGCGTCTTGGGCATACGCCCTGCGAATAAGGTCAGGGACCGACGACGTCACCGTTGTGACGTGAGTCAACTCGTAGTCTGGCCTGCGCGATAGCGCATCGGCCACTACGTTAAGCCGGCCCGGCTTATACTTCACCTCGAAGTTATATTCGGCAAAGAATGAAAGCCATCTTGCCATTCTCTGTGAGAGGTGAGGCGACTGAGTCGCAGTGCGTAAGGACGCATGATCTGTGTAGATCACAAAGGGCTTAGAGCCGAGTAAATGTACTCTAAATTTGACTAGAGCATACTTCATAGCAAGTAGCTCTTTGTCATGAACTGGATAGTTCTTCTCAGCAGCCTTGAGCTGCCGAGACTCAAACGCGATAACGCGTTCACGCCCTTCGGCGTCTGCTTGTAGTAAAGCACACCCGATTGCAAAATCGGAGGCGTCGCAGACGACGCTAAACGGACGATACGGGTCCGGAAGCGCCAAGATGGGTGCATGAAGGAGGCTCTCCTTAACAGCCTTGAAGGCGTCGTCATGAAGGACGTCCCAGCACCAAGGTGCATCCTTCTTAAGGAGATTGGACAGTGGCCGAGCCAT
>NW_009798767.1:8563-11123 GCF_000520075.1 Aphanomyces astaci
CGGAACAATTGCGTCACCAGACGATTGAACGTCGCTGGTGCGTTCGAAAGCCCTTGGGGCATCACCAACCACTCCCAGAGCATACCGCTCGGAGTACTCACCGCCGTGAGAGGTATATCACTAGCTCTCATGAGCAACTGATAATACCCGTCGACCAAGTCGAGTGCACTGTACAACGTACACCCCACCATATTGTTCTGTAGAACATCCTTACGAGGAATCGGCGTTTGCGCCGGAATAGTGGCTGCATTCAGCTTATTGAAAGCATGCACGATGCGCCACTTGCCGTTCGGCTTTCTGACACAGAACGTGGGTGTCGAGTGCGGAGACTTACTCTCACGCACCAAGCCGGCTTCGTGCTTAGCACGGAAAAACGCGTCGATGACGTCACATTGTTCTCTTGGTAAGGGCCACTGCCGTGTTACGCAGTATTTGGTTCCAGGAACCAAGTCAATTTCATGACGAACGCCCCGATCCGGAGGCAGCCCTGACGGCGGATCCTTTGACACCACGTCGTGGTATTCCTTGATTAAGGAGTGGAACGGATCTGTGGGATCCTTGAGGATTGATGATCCACTCCTAGCGCTGAGCGCTCGCTTCGTGTCCTCAAGGACAGCTTCGTCCACGACGGACGAGGAGTTCAACTCCTCCTCGGGTCGTATCATGACCACTTCGGCAAGCTCGCCAGCCTTCAAGGCGTTGCCGAGCTCCTCGGCGGACATCTCGTCCAGCTCTAACAGAGCGGCAACCGATGGGAGTCGCTCGAGACGTATGTCCCCATCGACATCTCCCGTCACTCCATTCACGAGTGTGTACAACTGCTCACTGCAGTCGCGTGGAGCATCATTGCTCGACACGCTGGACCCCTCGTTCGACGTTATAGACGTCACAGACGCTCTGCGTCTCTTCCTTCTCTCTCTCCTCCCCCGGGCACGGCCGGATGAGGGTCGCAGGGCGACATCTTTGTCGGCCTGCCTAGGTGCCCACTCTCTGTGGCTCCTCTGAGAGGGAACAGTGTCATTCGAGACACTCAGCGGCGGGTCAGTGACCCCACAAGTACCGCTTGGTGGATAACGCGCCACCCCGCTCACGTCCTGTGCGCTACACGCACGGTCAACAGCAACATCGTTGCTCACCAACTCTGACATACCAATGTCCAGCACCATGACCGACTCGGTCGCGTGCTCGCGCCAATAGCGCTTCTGCCTCCTAGCAGAGGTGGGTTCATGACTCGCCAATGCTCCGCTCGGAGGAGAGCGCGTAGCGCCCAACGTCTTCGACTTCCAGTCGATCCATGGCTCGTGGCTCTCGAGCCACGCCATACCAAGGATGAGGTCATACCTCTCATCCAGGTCTAAGACCAAGCAGCGTTCCATGCTGTCAAAGTCCAAGAACTTCACGTTCAGGTCAATAGAGACCTTCGACACTGTCACCAGTGTCCCCGTCGCAAGACGGACAGAGATCTTATCTCTTCGAGGCTCCCTTAGAGCCTCCGCATACGGTTGATACCCATCAACAGTGGAGCGTCGGACATAATTGCCAGATGCTCCCGAGTCTATCAAGACTCTCCACGGCTTGTCGAAGCCTTTCACGTTCGCTTGAACGACTAACAAGCCGGGCTTGCACGCACTGCGTGAGTAAGAGAGCTTAGCTCTCTGCGGGGCTGAGTCCCGTTTCCTCCTACCTCCCGGAGGACCCACAGAACCCAGTTCTTCCCCAGTAGGGCGCCCCGCACCTACTGGGTTCCGTCGTTTCCCCGCGACGAACCCTCGTGGGAGTTCGAAGCGGTGCTTCGGCTCTGTTGAGCCTGGGCCTTGTTGCGTACCGGGCAACTTGGCCTCAAGTGGCGGGTGCTTCCGCACGTATAGCATCGACGGATGCTGAAGCGCTGCTCAGCAGCACAGAGATCAGCCTCATCTTCAGCGTGGCTGAGGTCCATCGGTTCAGGACCGTTCGAAGGGTTCGCGCTACCAGCGCTCCAACTTGGTCTCGCAGACTTGAAGTTGTATTCGGCATTTAATGCCACGTTCACAGCCTCTTCAAACGAGGCAGGGTGAACACGGAAAACTTCCTTACGGGCAGCGCCCGAGCGTAGGCCTTCCATAAACACGGTCACCGCGACCACCTCCGGAAGAGGACTCGACGCCATCCCGGCGATGAGAGTCCTCAACTCCTGGACATAGTCCAACAACTCCTTTTTACCCTGGCGGGTAGCAAGGAACTTCGACCGTATACGGTACGCCTGATTAGGCGGCGCAAATACGCGCAGTAATTGCTGTTTCAGCTGATCCCAAGTGGGAAACGCAGCGTCCACAGACGTACCGCACGTTAGTGCCCATTCTCTAGCTCGGCCACCGAGCTTCGAGATCGCCAGCGCTACGCGCTGTTGCTCACTCTGGAGCAGGGCCGATCCCATGGCCATCTCGACCTCTCGGGTCCAAAGGAGAAGATTCTCCCCTTCCTTTCCTTCGAAGGTCACTACGCTCAACATGAGCGGCTTCGGTTTGTTAGACCATTCGAGCGTCGACGACGCGGCCGCAGACGACGCGGCGGATGTCGT
>NW_009798768.1:0-2867 GCF_000520075.1 Aphanomyces astaci
TGTGGTTTAAATTCCCTCGTTCACTGTACTTGAGTTTATATCAACGCAGTTCATTGCCATCTCTCGTCATGACGAGTGCCGTATGAGCTTATCCCGTAAATATAACCACAGCTGCGTACTCAATCCATTGCTCGAGTCACATGCTAGTACAGCACTGTCATGACTAATGCCATCCTTTTAAATACGGCATCAGTAAGTACGCTGCTAGTCATATGGCAGTGATACTTGTACTGTCATGGCTAATGCCCCCTTTTAAAAACGACAACAGATAGGTTCATTAAGTACGTTACTCGCCGTTGATGACATGGAATCATACAAAGGGCAATCGACCCCTTCCATAGCTTGCATCGTAATCCACGGTCCAGAGAGTGCATCGTCTCAATTCGACCATACGGTAGTAAGATCACACACGGAAAACTAGACTTGCTGCGGCTCTCAATTACACCGCTGGGCCCTGGCTGAAGGAGCTCGAAGAGCAAACGATCGCCCTCTTGGAACCCAACAGCGTCAACATGAATCTGACCGTGCGGGGTCGCCTCAAGAGCCAGCGTGTGTCCAAGGCAGACACCCCCGACAGCGCCATATACTTGATCAAGTGGAACGAGAACCGCAGCATCGGCATCCTCGATTGCTGGCGTCTCGCCAGCGCACCACCATCATCATTGCCCAACGCTTGTCGACGATTCGAGATGCTGACCGCATTGTCGTGCTGAGCCATGGCAGTGTGTTGGAAGATGGCACCCACGACTCGCTCTTCAAAATTGAAGACGGTCACTACAAAGCGTTGGTGGATGCCCAGCTGCGCGAGTGTCGCCTCGCCAAGGGCGTGTACCCCATGGTCGTGCTCGTGTGTCGGGATCCGTGCTGCGACGCGCTGCGGCACGTGCACATCGGCGACCTCCTCGTAGAAATCAATGGCCGAGACACGGCCATGATGAGCGTCAAGAAGACCGTTGGGTTTTGTGAAAACGTGCACCAAGACCGCCTTGCTCAAGTTTAACGGAGGCCCGGGCATCTCCGGTCCAGGCTCAGTGCTTTGTTCGTGTCAGTACTGGGCGTCCCGGGGTGTTGAGCGTACCGGCATGTCGTCAGAGTGCCCTTCGGCACGAAGGAACAGGTTGGAGTTGGTGTTGAATAGCAGCGGTTGGGCAGCAGTGAGGGCTCAGTTTAGAGAAGAAACTGGAATGACCAAAGGGCCTGCAGAATCAACTCGGCATTTTGAGCACATCAAGACTCGTTTCGAGTCGAACCCCATGGACAATAACCCCACGGTCATTGCCAGCTATCTGCGCACTCTCAAGTTCACCGATGAGACTTGCATTGATACTCTCTCTGTGGAGCTTATTGACCTTGTCAAACGCTACCGGGTGTCTATGACGCCGCCGTCGTTCAATCCTTTGGATCCATCGGCGATTTCGTCCGTCGACTACCACAACCATATCTGGTATTACTACACTCTGTGTGCGATGCCCGACACCTTTATTGGTGACAAGGAATTGTGGGAAGTCGTGACCAACTCTGTGGCCACCGCGCGCGCCGCCAACCAGTCCGTTGTCGTTGCTGACGTTTGGGCCTCTCTTCGGCGTATTATTACCAACCGTCTCCAACGAGCTTCTGCTCTGGGTGATAACGGCTCTGCCGCTACTCTTCAAACGCGAACACAGCTTGCAGCTGTCACGCATGCCGTTGCGGTCCCTCCACCACCACCTCAAGCGATTACGCAAGCCGATGGCTCAGTTCATGTTATGAACGCCTTTACTATCCCGAGCTATGCTCACCGTGATTGTATCAATCACCCCGGCAAGTCCTGCTTCTACTTCGGCGTTACGAATCACACGCTTCCTGCGTGCCCCACCCTAAAGTCGCTATGCCCGCAACACTATGCGTCCTGGTTTTGACCGCGCCGTCTTTGACAAACATGGCTCTGCCTCCCAGAAGAAGCGCAAACGCGATTATGTCGCTCCGTCGCGTCCTATCCAACGTCCTCGTGATGACTGCGATGATCGCGATGGCCCTAGTGGCAACCAGGGCTCTAATAGCCACCATGTGGTCCTGGAAATGGCGGGTGGAACAACAATCGTGGTAACAGTCGTGACAAAAATCGCGACCGCGATCGCAGCCGTGATCGACAACGCGACCAGGGCTACGGCCGCACTCATCGTGGGGGTCTTTATGACCAGGCTGGCACTGCTTCTCGTGCAGCCGCTCGTCCATTTATCCATCAAGGCAATCGCCTCAATGGCATTGCCAACACCCACATCTTATCCCACCATTTTGTGCCTCCCTCCACTCTCAACCGGGTCCTCCAACGCCCCAACCCACCATCGGTTTTGCCAAAGGTGTTCTAACCGGGCTCTGCCCCACTTTGTGATGTTTTTGCATCTCCGCCCCATGAACCTCCGCTTATTGCGGCTACTACCCTCGCTCCCATCACTGACGCACCAGGCGAGCTCTCCGACCACTTTCCATCTCCTGTGGATGCCGGCGATTTAGACTTCGCTGAAGTCCCTTCTGCCGAGGTACTTATTACCGAGCGTTGCCCCTCTACCCACCACGACCATTGTTCCAAATTCCTGCCAACCAAAATGGTCTTCCACTGTTCCCACCCAGTGCCTTCTCGGCCACTCGCAGTGATATTATCACAGCCGCGTCGGAAACACCGATCAAGGTGCTACCACGTCGTCTTTAAACGACACCCATCTTTGGGTCACATCAAAACCTTTGGTTGCACCGCGTTTGTGCATATTCAACGTGCCGCGCAATCATCCAAGCTCGATCCCCGTGCCGTCAAGGCCATGTTTGTGGGACTCCCACACGATCGCAAGGGTATACCCTCATGCATTTGCACTCTCATTTATTAATTTATT
>NW_009798768.1:3543-4635 GCF_000520075.1 Aphanomyces astaci
TCCTCGTGAATGTTTCCCCAAGCATGACATCGTGTGCGGCTCGGATGGCGTCAGCTACAGAAACCCCTGCGAGTTTAAATTTGCTCAATGCGACAACCCCAACCTGGTCCGTCGTGCCCAATGGCACTGTGATGGCATACGGGTACGCCCGACGAAGGATGAATGCGATCGTCATGATGGTACATGTACCCGCGAGCATAACCCCGTGTGCGGCTCGGATGGGAAAACCTACGGCAACCCCTGCGTCTTTGAATTTGCTCAATGTAAAAAACCCAACCTGACCCTTCAACACTATGGGCAGTGCGTCGGGACATAATGCTGACCTTGCATCAGAGTTGTAATGGATCGAGATTCGAGGACCAGATAGTAATCGTAATACAAGAACTCTGGCTCATCATTGGTTTGTGGAGTACAGATACAGCTCGAGGGTCAAAGCCTGGAACGGAGTTACGTTGTCGTTTTAGGCAAAGCATATTGTCCTGATAAACGTTATCCTGATGAAATCTCTTGGAGGATAAGTGCCGCATCTGCTCAACTGCTTTCAACGATTGCGAAACCTACTTGCATCCCAGTACAACACAACTGGCCTTCGTTCGAGGCAGGACGTGAGTGGCTAACTTGATGGTTGCATCGTCGTTGCAACATCGATGTAGGGGCAAAGTTGAGTGGCTAACTTGATGGTTGCATCGTCGTTGCTACATCAATGTAGGGGCAAAGTTGAGCAGATGTGGCACTTATCCTCCAAGAGATTTCATCAGGATAACGTTTATCAGGACAATTTGCTTTGCCTAAAACGACAACACAACTCCGTTCCAGGCTTTGAACCTCGATCTGTGCCAAGAATGCATTCATTCTTCGTAAGGCGTACTGGGCGTGCCGGGCGTACCGGGCGTGCCAGGTGTACTGGGCGTACTGGGCGTACTGGGCGTACTGGGCGTGCCGGGCGTGTTGGGCGTACCGGTATGTCGTCACAGTGCCCTTTAGCACGAAGGAACAGGTTGGAGTTGGCGCATGCAGCAATTAGAAATTCGCAGAGGTTGCCGTAGCTTTGGCCATCCGAGCCGCACACGAAGGCGATGTTGCGGTGGCATG
>NW_009798768.1:4735-5990 GCF_000520075.1 Aphanomyces astaci
TCCATCCATCAACAGCCTTGTCGGCTAAGCCATCAATGGCCAAAACAACACTTGACTTTATTAGTCATTATTCAAGTTGCCTCCTCATGGACACAACTCCTTTGGAACTCTTGCATTTATGCATTATCTTAGGCTTTTGCCTTACTCTATGAGGAACCATGCACTTATGTGCTCAACACTATTTTTTGTGGTTCCTGATCTACCTTCTTCGCCTCTGTTCTCAGGTTGGCTTTTGTAGTGACATGCCTTTGGCACTTTTTGGCCTCCGCGAGTTTTTCGCTAAGCCCTTTTTGCCTTTGACATTGCCTCTCTTTGAGAACTTCGTCTCGAAGGCCTTCAGCAGTCCGTTGCCCAGTGGGGTGGCTGTCAAGAAGGGGCACTTTGGCCGTTCTTGCTTTGGCCTTTTTCGCCGAGGTTCGGTCACTTACGGATAATATCCGGTCATCCGGAATTATCCGGTGTTCTCTTTCTGCCCAATCATAGGTCAGCTAAACAGTCCGTTAATGATCATCTTTGGTTTTGCCCTCGACCACTCAAGTCTTCTTCGTCGTCGGTCCTCCCCAGTGCTACCCCTTTATCGTCCCTCTTGACAAAAAGGAGAAAAGAAGTATCTACAAAGTTGTCTGGAAGCCAGCTGAATTTGGGAAAAGTTATTTGATTTCCGATTGAAATGCAAGACTTCAACGTGTTTACAAACTTCCATAAAAAGTTGGGCCAAATAGTTCCTTTTTTTTGCCATAAAACACCCAATTCTCAATGGCATATTATATTGTTTTGAAGTGCATGGAGGCTTCCAGACGCACAAAATCTCGAAAAATGAAAGATTTCGATTTTGGCAACTTTTCTTGGAAAAACGGCCATTTTATGCCATGTTTCGTGGCATCCAGACCCGCCCTAAACTCACGTATGAATATAATAGTATACCAATAGTGAGAAGGTGCAAAAGCCAGGGGGAACACTGGGTGGTTGCGAGTGAAACGGAAAGTGAATTAGCTTAGCTACCAGTGAGAACAACTGGCTCTAAAGGCTAGACGGACTAGCTAATGGCTAGCCAATCAGGATATGCCTGGCTATCTACTATCCGAGGAAAAGCCTCTAAAAGGCACAAAAACCTCCTACTAGCTGCAGCCAATGCTGCTACCTGAGGCTTCAGGGCAGTGGTGATGTTCATAACAGAACAGGGTGTTCTGACTGCCTCCCAACAACTCCACGCACTGTCACCGGAATCAGGTGCCCATAGTGCAGCAAGAGGCTG
>NW_009798769.1:0-2878 GCF_000520075.1 Aphanomyces astaci
AGGCATTGATGCCGATTTGTTGTCACGAGATGTCGTAATTTTTGGCAAAGGTACCTGTTCATGAAGACTGAAATAACGAGTCTGGTCATGTTGACGAGAAGCGTCGCTGCGATTTACGCTACGACGACGACTACGATAGTCGTTTCCTCCGGTATTTTCACCGGGGTCACCTTGGTGGGTGCCGCGACTACGGCTTCGCCGGTCATCTTGGACGGGGTGCAGCTCTGGAGGAGCCAAACAATGATAATCATCATTGAACAAATCATCGGGCCGATCGCACGAGTGGTTGCGATCGCTGTGGTGGCGAAACGGACTTTGGTCACGTTGATCGCGTCGGTCCGATGACGCGACTCTTTGTTGGCTGCCTTGGGCGTGGCCGCGGTTGGAATAACCGCCGTGATCGTTACCACGTTGGGAGCGGCCGCCGTGGGCGTAGCCGCCTCGATTTTGACCGCCATGGGCTAGGCCTTGTTGGAGTGCATTGAGCAACGCACCAACATCAACTTGGTGATGGGCGGATCGACCGCCACGACCGCCTCCACGACCGCCGCGTGGGCGATTGGTGGGTCTTTTGTCGGGGTGGGAATGCCCACTACCCTGGCCGTGTTGGTTTCGTCGACCACCGCCGTGCGGTGGGAGTTGCCCTGGTGGGAAGACAAAATCGCGTAGCACCGCGTTTTGGTGGAATGCACGAGAAAGCTTCGTGCAATCTATCGTGCGGTGACCTGCATGTGCGCAGTAGTCACAATAGCCGCGATCTTCGCGTAGCATGTCGCGCTGGGAGCGCCATGGACTGAGGCCGGTCGTTTGACCGTAGCCATCATAGCTCGAGAGGTGTAACGCGCTCGATCGCTTGGCCCGAACCATGAACCGGAACGGCATGAGCCGTCGGTTTGGGACCCAAGAAATCAGGGTATTTCTGGGTCAACTCGTGCCAGTGCTGCGGCAAGAGTTCCCGGAGGTGGGTGTATGGGATGCTCGGTCGAGCACCGCGCCATACTTGCACATCGTGTGCAATGCAATCAGGCAGCGCGGACAACAACACCGATGCGAGGTGGCTGTCGCTGAGAGTCGTGCTCTCGCGTTTTTCGACGGCCTTTCGAAGCTTGTCGAAAGTGGCCAGGCTGCCGTCAAGCGAGCAATCTCGCTCGGATTTGAAGCCGTGGAACTTGGTGTAGACATCCACGGCGGACGCAAATTTCTGCTCTTCGCTGCAGAACTTGCCGAGGAGCCACTCGATGATGAGTGGGCGCATTGACCAAGGTTTGCGGCCGCGGCGTCGCGGCGCACTGCCTCCGACAGCGACAGCGACGCGTAGACCAACGCGATGGATCGTTCGACATCCGCGTGTTCGGATTTCAGGAGGTGCTCTAGCGCGGCTTTGGCCGCGCGAGCTTCGAGGAACTTGGCTGAACGATGTTCGGCCAGGTATTCCATGATGGGATCGATGAGCTTGGGCGCCACGTCATCAAGGACTGGTGGCGGGAGTGGTGGCTCAGATGACGGTCGAAGGACTGCGTCGTCGATGTGCCGACGCAATTTCTTGGTCTCGCCATCGAGAACGCGAAATGCACGCGTCAGGCCCTTGATCGACCACTTGGCTTCGACGCCAGTGCATTGCGTCGCCTGAGTGGTCAGGCCTTCTCCTTGGAGGACGATCGTGGTCAACGAAAAAGCCACTCGTCAAAGTTGTCGAGTCCACGCAGGTGGTGGACGACAGAGAGGGTTGGGCGGGTTGCCGCAGCAGAGGATGCAGTGGAGCTCAAAACCAGTGCAAAAGCCAGGGGGAACACTGGGTGCTTGCGGGTGAAACGGAAAGTGAATTAGCTTAGCTACGAGTGAGAACGACTGGCTCTAAAAGACTAGACGGACTAGCTAATGGCTAGCCAATCAGGACACGGCATCCTAATGATGTACCGTGGATATGGCTGGCTATCTACTATCTGAGGAAAAGCCTCTAAAAGGCACAAAAACCTCCTACTAGCTGCAGCCAATGCTGTTACCTGAGGCTTCAGGGCAGTGGTGATGTTCATGACAGAACAGGATGTTCTGACTCCAATGACCGGTCGAGAACCTGGCGGGTTTGGCGGACCAGCATTTCTTAAAAGTAACGTTACTGGTGTGTGCACCTCGGCGGACTCATGGTGCTCGGAAGAAAGAGACAGTGCCCTGTGATATGATGAGCAAGGCTATGAGTTGTCGGGCAGGGATGTGAGAGGTTTGGAATGATGTAGCCTTGGCTTTCATTCCTGGTTCTACCTCTAGTTGAGCTCTACCTTTGTCATCTACCCTTCCCCCGGCCTATCGAACAGCGCGACCATGCTTGTTCTTCTCACCGTAGTCCTTGCCTTCATGATGCCTGCGTCAGGCCAGCCCCCTACGAAGGAAGAATGCGCTAAACATGGGCCTAACACTACGTGCCACCGGAACATCGCCTTCGTGTGCGGCTCGGATGGCCAAAGCTACGACAACCACTGCGAATTTCTAATTGCTGCATGCGCCTCCAACTCCCACCTGTCCTTACATGCCCGTGGGCACTGCGACGACATACGCCCGACGACGGATGAATGCGATCGTATCGGACCTCTATGTCCCCGCATTTACATCCCCGTGTGCGGCTCGGATGGACGAAACCACGGCAACTCCTGCGAATTTCAAATCCGTCAATGTAAAGATCCCACCCTGAGATACTGTACTGTATCGAGGCAATGGTGTTTTGCCTCCCGCTTCTTCTTGGCTTTCCGCCACGGGACTTTCGTCAAGGCAGCAAATATACACACTGATATTAGTGAGGTTAAACACGCCACGAGGCGCCTACTGACTACCTATTCACTAAAGTACTCAGTACCTCCACTAAGGTATCGGAACCTTTGACACG
>NW_009798770.1:0-2850 GCF_000520075.1 Aphanomyces astaci
GATGGCTTCTTCCGTGCGGGCGCTTTCCGTGGCGGGGGCGCGGGGGAGGAGGCCGTGTTCAGTGGCGAACGAGCCGAATTCGTTCTCCCACTCGGCCAACTCGACACCCAAGATGGCCTTTTCCGTCGACGACAACGACACGACCGACTGTCTAGCCGCGGCAGCAGAGGCAAGAACAAACGCACCAAACTTCATTGTCGAGATTGCTATTGTGTGGGGAGCGTTAATCGAATAATGAAATGTCAAGGGGCATGCATGCTCCACGGCTAGGTTGTGCTACAGTCCCAAGGAACCACAGGTGGACACTGTATGTTGGTCGACGAGCCTCGTGATCGCAATGCAGACATGCCTCCACATTTCAATGTTCTCGTTCTTCCATGATTGCATTTCTCATATCGACTCAGATGGAGGTTACCAGATACAGTATCGCAATCATGAGGCTGGAATTGTATGGACCGCACTGAGCGCTGTCTTTACTGACACATTTGGGAAGTTCTTAAATGTGGTAGGCCGGCGAAGTGGTGCACGAGTAATCAAGGGTCATGTACACTTTAGTTAACTACCGGTAGATAATTGAAAGGGATCGGCGTTAGCTGCTTTGCTGAGACTGCTGGTGGTTTCCCTTTACATCCCACGATCGGAATTGCCAATGGCATGAGCGAAGTAAATGGACACGCAATGGCTCAT
Organism: Aphanomyces astaci; assembly: GCF_000520075.1. NCBI lineage: Eukaryota > Oomycota > Saprolegniomycetes > Saprolegniales > Verrucalvaceae > Aphanomyces > Aphanomyces astaci. The sequence goes on from NW_009798770.1 coordinate 688, forward strand.
CCTCAGCCATGTGACTCCAGGATGATTAATTCCTTCATTAACAGTTCCATGGTTGATTTGACCCGAAATATTGTTTCAATGTTTGGGATTATGCCATCCGAATACACTTTGTAGCGCGTAGCCCTGTAACCTGGGACTCCGTCCTATCCCCGATGAGTAAAATCCCGGGAGTTAGCTGCACGACCAGTGGTTAGCTATCGCTACAGTAATCACATAACCCCTAGTAAGTGGTGAAGCGGTCTGAGCTTACATATATAGAGAGTTCCATATAAACACGCAAATTGTTTTCTAAGAAATTTTGCTGTTACTGTACTGTTAACGGAATTGTACATCCAGTATTGACATCTGAGCTCAGTGGTAGAGCATCGCTTTCTTAACTCAAAGGTCGTGGGTTCGATCCCCGGCTTCCCCGGATTATTCAATTAACCAGTTTAGATATATGACTCTTGACAATCATACTTCGAAGTAGTAACATCAAGTTGGTTACATACCACAAAAGCATTCCAACAATTCCGATCATATGTAACAGCCATCAAACATCAACATAATTTAGAGCATCTCCACCGCATCCCCAAATATTTTTGTCCCCATCCCTAAATTAGAGCCAGTTCACTGTTTTTGGGATGTCTGCAAAAAATCTTCCGTTTTGGTAGCTGTCCCCTTCCCAATTGACCTGAAGCTGGAAGTGCATGGTATGACATCGAGAGGCTGCCAAGTTCACTCTGGAACGGAGTTATGAACGGTGTTTGCCTCTCTCTATTAATAGTGGTAGTTAACTTTTCAGAGATTACGACTGGGTGGCATGTCGATGGTGACCATCGCCTTGCTATTGAGTTTCCCAAGGTCGGTGATGCCGGTACTTGCAAGCCTACTTGACCGCAGCGATTATGTAATCCCACGCACCAAGATATATAGTGTAATTGTTGCTGCGGACTCTTGTCCGTGATGCGCGACCACATAGCGTTATGCGGTTGCGCCTCTTGGACAAACCCGCGTCCGCCGCAGCGTGGGAACGAGAGTCACCGGCAATCACTGCCGCAGCGATATCGGCCAGATATCGCTGTATCAATGAATACTGGTGACTCTCGTTCGCCACATCGTCCGCGTGCCCGACGACGGCGAGACGTGGTTCACAATACAGACCGTCGGTCGCTGTGTTCAAAGCCGACGTTGAGAAACTGCACGAATGGACTTGATTTTTTCATACATATTGTAGTATATTTATTGGGACAATTAGTTGGGATATCCCAATAGTGTGCAATTTTCGGGACAAAGAGGATGTCCCAACCCCAAATTTGGTTTTCGGGACATCCGGTGGGGAAGATTTTGTTCCATCTGATGTCCCATTATCGAGTTGGGACATATTTGGGGATGCGGTGGAGATGCTCTTACAATCACAATCCGAGCAGTTCACTCAAAGAAGTTGATTGGGGAGATAGTGGTAGTGCTTGCTGTGATCGGGTGGGTGCATAACCTACTTGGAGGTATAAGATCAACGATGTGCAAAGTAAAAGTAGTCATCTTGCGAGAGTCCAAAATTACCTTGGGCGATGTCGCTATGACTTGAAATTTCGTGTTGACGCATCGTAAACAAGTCACCATATCGTCGTAACGTCACAGTATTAGAATTGATTGGGGTGCCCGCAAAGGGCTGCACAGAGGAAGGGAGGAGGCTCATAACCTGTCAAGAGGGACAGGGTAGCATTAAGGAGGTACGACGATGAGAACACTTGTGTGGTCGAGGTCAAAACCAAAAGTGATCATTAACGGACTGCTTAGCTGACCTATGATTGGGCAGGAACAGTCCGGCTTCTACAGAGAAAGAACACCGCATAATTCCGGATGACCGGATCTTATCTGTAAGTGACCGAACCTCGGCGAAAAAGGCCAATGCAAGAACGGCCAAATTCTTGACAAGGATCACACTAATACTAACGTTAGCAATACTTAGACAAACCCTGAAATACGTTCAATAAATCGGGATACCGTTCAAACTAATAAACTCTAGTAGATGAGGCATATTTTTTGTACTCTGACCACCTCAACTGCGGGGATTTAGCTTTATACTTCGAAGTATGTGCACGCGGAGTAGATCGAAGTCCCGGGGTTACAGGGTTACGGGAAGAATATTTGCTTGAACGGCTTTGAGTCTTGGCTGCACGG
>NW_009798771.1:0-1477 GCF_000520075.1 Aphanomyces astaci
GCCAAAAACTGGGTGGCTTTAAGTACATGGCGCGCACTGTATACATGTAATGCCTATTGTCGGGGCTATTTTGCATCGCCAGTACATAATATATAGACACACGACACAAAACTGACAATTTTTTATCGCGTGATTGGATAACCGACGTCGTCCTTTCATTGGTCAGAGTGGTTTCGGTTCCATCCATTGGTCGAGAATATTGTCGTGGCAGCAACATATCATTAACATGTAACATGTACGCAATTCGATTGGTTAGATGACCTAAACGCGATCTTTGACAGTTTCTCACTTGCCAAATGGACGCGATACCAACGAAGGAAGCGATCCAGGACGCATTCCACGGGACCTCGACTCGGCGTACGTACTCAACGTATCAGCGTCAATTCCTCGAATACTGCCAGCATGTGAACAGTGGAAAGGACCCATAGTGTGTTTCCATCCACCCCCGCTGCGATATTAGCAACCGACACCACACCACAAGAACTGATCCTTACATCAACGGAGTACTCGGATGGCGATTCCACGACCCAATCCACGGACTAAATAACATCAATGTTGGACAAAACATTGAATGTATCACAACAGAGACAAGCATGGCACGTCCCACTCCATGTGACAACACCTGTTTGTCTACCGCTTCAACACGAACGACAATCACAATGTCAAGTACGACAACACACCATACTGCAGGCGGATTGGTTATGACCATAACATGGACGGTTAAGACCGCGGAACATGTTTTTTTGCAGAAGCTCTGCACCACAATATAAACGTGAATCACGACAGCACACAGCGCCCCTACGCAATAGCATTCGACCGAAGACAGCACCCCCCCCATGACCCACTACAAGGTATGACACCATTGCTCCACTTTGATTTACCCGATGACACAGGCTCAAACTCCAGCGGCACCAATCTCTCTACGACAAGCGATAGCTACACACATTTCAACATCATGCGTTCATGAATCGATGATGCGCATGATGTTGAAATATGTGCACCTATGGCATCATGCATCAACAAGAAGGCAAAACATCAGCGTCAAGTAAGCATATTTGATGCGACTGATAACACTTCTCCATCTAATTTGAGTTACAACATGTTCGATTCCCACCAAAACATCCAATATCAAGCATGACAATTCCCACCAAACACTGCCCATCCAATTTGAGTTGCAACATTTTCGATTCCCACAAAAAGTTCCAATATCAAACATGACAATTCCTACCAATCAAACATTTCTAAACAATTTCAACTCATGAGATTGGATGAAACGAAATGTATTTTAAATTCTCTCATTGGATGCTATGGAATCATTCAAGAATAAGAACCAATCGCACCCCCCCGCGAAGCGGGGGGCATACATTCTTGTCTTATATACATAATGCTAATCCGGACATTTTTTTTCTGGGGGTACGATCGGCGCACTTAAGAAATGATTTGGCATTTGTAGGAGACTATCCGGAAAAGGAGGGAC
>NW_009798771.1:3335-5569 GCF_000520075.1 Aphanomyces astaci
CAGCATTGAATATTAATACCAACCTTGGATACTATGGTTAATATAATATAATTGTTGAATTAAAAGCGTGGATGACATGTGGATGACATTGGATGACATTGGATGAAATTGGATGAAGTTGTGGGATGAAACCTAAAGTAGTGACCAAGCCTTACGTTGGCCCCGAGCGCCCGGGAGGCCGTCTGCGCAAGCGCGGCCGTACGAGAGCGCGGATCTAAGATTCTCACTTCACCGAATGATCAATTGGATGACACATGATACTATCACGGATATTTGAAATCCATATAAATAATTCGAAGTATCAGTTTTCAGAAGTCTGCTGAGCTGCTTCCATTTCCTGGTGTTAAGAGGACGAGGAAAGAGGTAGCACTGAGGAAAGGGGCGAGAGCACGAGGAACACAAAGAACACTTGTGTGGTCGGGGGCAAAACTGAAAGTGAGGATTATCCGACTGCTTACAGCCAACCAAAGGGAACACCGGATAATATCCTTATCCGGTGTTTTGTGCCGTCGGAGCCAAAAATCTGCCCAGACGGCACAAAATCCGGATACAATCCGGATGTGCCAAAGAGGCCAAAGAGGCCAAAGCAGACAGGCCAAAGTGCCCCTTCTTGACAGCCACCCCACTGGGCAACGGGCTGCTGAAGGCCTTCGTGACGAAGGTTCTCAAAGATAGAGCAGTGCGAAAGGCAATGGACCTGGCGAAATACTCGCTAAGGCCAAAATTGCCAAAAAGGCATGTCGCTACACAAGCCACCCTGAGAACAGAGGTGGAGAAAGTGATGGAGGAGCACACAAGAAGTGTAGACATACAAGTCCATAGTTTGCTCAAAGAGCGGGACAAATGCCCAAGTAAAAAGAAATGGTAAATACCAGGATGTGCATAGATGCAACGTAAAATAGGATACTTTGGCTCAAAGAGCTAGTAAAGACCCATGTAAATATGCCAGAAGCATAAGTACAAATGAGGCTCAAAGAGCGGGGGTAAAAACCCAAGAATAGCATGTAGGAGGTTGGACGGAGGTGTGGGTGCACCTTGAAGAGACTCACTCAAACCATGACGCCACTCGTACGGCCGATCCTTGAGCGGCGCCGTTGGCCAGACGAGACCGCCGACTTCAAGCGGCACGAGCAGACATAGAAGTAAGCAAGCCCCAATAAGGTCGAGGGGCGAAAATGAAGGCGTGAATACAAAGTGGGGCTAATATGGCTGATGCATATAAATGCGATGTGTAGAACACGAGGGACATATAATGATCGACGCCATAAGGCATAAATAGTGGGTAGGTGCCATAAGGCAGAAGCGCCAAAGGCACTGTCCAACTAGGGGACACGATCACTGAGGAAGTCGCCAAGTTTGTAGATACGCAGAGCGTTGCAGAACCTGCGAAACGCGGGTTCCGGGTGGGCTTTTGTAAAAAAGTCCGCAAGTTGTTCCTTGCTTGGTGGGGCAGTAATGGAGAACAAACTCCTTGTTCTCGACGAGATCCCGAACAAACATGAAACGCACATCAATGTGCTTGGAGCGCCCATGATGCTCAGCATTTTGAGCGATGCTGATGGCGGATTGGTTGTCCTCGTGAACCGAAATCGGTTGATCACTAGTGTGATGTAGCTCGGCAGCGAATTGGCGAACGTATAAACATTCTTGAATGCAAAGGGCAAGAGCCACAAACTCGGCCTCGGTGGTTGACAGAGTCACAATGCCTTGCTTCTTGGATAACCAAGAGATGAGGCTGTTAAAGAACAGGATCAGAAATCCACTGACGTATCGACGAGTGTCTGGGCACATGGCGTAGTTGGCATAAACATAAGCGGACAGAAATGGCTTGGTGACATAGTCCCGGCCACCGAGTATAAGCCCATGAAGAGAGGTGCCTCTGAGGTAGCGTAGAACGCGTTTGGCAGCACCCCAATGGGCAAGACCTGGGTTGTGCAGAAACTGCGAGAGTTGTTGAAGAGCATAAGCCAAGTCAAGCCGAGAACCCATGGCTAAGTACATAATACTGCCAACAATTGACCGATACGGCTTTTTTTGCATAAAAGCAATGTCCTCAGGTGTACTAGCACACTGAGCGTTGGATAGGGGCGTAGTGCACTCAAAAGGTGTGGCGACGGCCTTCGACGTAGACATGTCGAAGCGATCAAGTACTGTAGAACAGTAACGGGATTGGTGGATGAACAGAGTTCGATTGGGACGATTGCGGGCGATTTCCCAGCCGAGAATATCTCGAA
>NW_009798772.1:0-877 GCF_000520075.1 Aphanomyces astaci
CGGACGCCCTTCGCCAACAACCACACAGGACACCGTCGGCATTTTTGGAAATGGTCCTTAAACCTGTATAACATTATATTTCCAAACTCTGGAAAGATAGTTTTTTCGAAATTGGCCAATCAAACACATTAGAAACCCAACCGGTTTTGCGACGTGACTTCCAGTTTAACTTATTCCACGACGGCCAGAGCGGGCAGCGGCACCAGTCCGCTAAGTAGCGCGGTAGTCCACTGCACTCGCCGTCGATATCGCCGCATGGCTGGCTTGCCCATTTGCTCCTATCTTCTCTTGTATTGTACATACATCTGCTGTAGTTACATGTGGATATTCGTCTATTACAGCGCTACAATCGCGTACTATGTTTGCGTCGGACCGCTCAGTAGCGCGGAAACCCAGTGCAATCGCCGCCAGCCACGCCGCGGCATGGCCGATTCGAACTTTGGCGGGTTGCGGAAATTCCAGCAGGCTCAACGCTGATTGGGTGACGAGATAATAATGTGATTGGCCAAAATTAAATTCCTTGCTTCGAGCCAATCAAAAACGTCATATTGAAAGATGAACGAATCACCGTTCAGCAAGTCGTTATTTTGGCCAATCAAATGGCTGGAACGCACACATGTGACAACCAGACAGACACACTTACTAGTACTACTTTATATATAATCGCAGTGTTGTCCCAAGCGCGTCTTGCTCGATGCCAAGCGCCTCGCCCCCGAGGTAATTTATCCCACCAAGTATACAAAACCAAGTGGAAAACATATATATATATATATATATATATTTATATGGGTGAATATGATCACTTTGCGGACACGTTCGGACAATTTCAGTCGGACATACTTGGCATTTGTATTGGACTTAAGGGGAACATATTTTG
>NW_009798772.1:4854-5242 GCF_000520075.1 Aphanomyces astaci
CGTACCCGCGTTGAAGAGCCATCAACTGTCGGCCAACCCGCCAACCAATCAAATCTCCACCTCGTCGTGTGAGGTGCCACCTCACACGACGACGACAATATGGACAAGTGCCAAGTCGTAGTCGAGCACATTCGAAAGCACTCGTTTGGGGTTGGTCTGCCTGGCTCGAGTGACACTCGGGCCTTCTTACGAGTACAGCAAGATCGACTAGAACGAGCGTTGCAGCGCCTGAGCGCCGAATTGTACTCGACGTCGACGCATTTCGTACTGGAGTTGCTCCAGAACGCCGACGACAACGCGTACGCCCCACACGTGGCGCCCTGTGCCGAGTTTGTCGTGCGCGACGACGCGATCTCGTTCTTCTGGAACGAAATCGGCTTCCAAGCGT
>NW_009798772.1:9992-10595 GCF_000520075.1 Aphanomyces astaci
GTTGACCACACACCATAACAAACGACACTTTGGAGCCTCCATCAGGGGTTACTTCAGGCAGTCCACGCAGCATTCTTAGCGAGTGGCCCTTCCCTGGCGGTGGGTTTGCGAGACGTCCCGCTACCTCGAGGCCTTGTATGACGATTTGCCGAGTCTCTTGATGGGCAAGGAGCAAAGCATCCAGCCTTTGGTCGACATGGCCGACAACGCCAGCGAGTAAATTCTCCAATCGATGCCATAGAACGCCACGCTCGCGACGCTCGCGGCATTGAGCACGAACTTCAATGAGCTGGTCTCGATCACTTTCATGTCTGCGCCGCAGTTCAGGGAGTACTGGTCGTTCTGAACTGCAAGCACACCACGAAGGGTAGCCAGGTCGCCACGCGCCTGTTGCCGTCTTGAACGGCAAGCACGCCACGAAGGGTAGCCAGGTCACCGCGGGCTTGATTCAGTGCCCGACGACCCCCAAAGCACTCAAGGCCGTCAAGATGCGACTGTTTCTCCAAAGCCCGTTGTTTTGTCCGACCAAGGAGGCGCTGGGTTCACGAGGGCAACCCTAACGCGTCCCAAGCACCGACCCCCGTCCGTGAGGCCAGCTTGACG
>NW_009798773.1:0-5056 GCF_000520075.1 Aphanomyces astaci
TTCGGAATATGGACCATTTAGGACAATGTACTTGGTTTAGGAATTTTATAACAAATAGTGCTGGATAAATAACGGAAGATGGCGGGTGATTGCTTGGCATAGATGATATAAAAAGAACGCAATTGCCTTAAAAAGTACATGAGTTAGGTGTATTCAGGATTATTTGAGGTCAAATACCCTTCAAGGACATCAATTGTCTTTCGGAAAAAGGTTGATGTCCACGTAAAAGTCCCATGCTTCTCGTCGAAGACTGCGTTTTCGGGCAAAGTAGAATTGTTACCAGTATGTGGAGAAGCTTATCAGCTCATTAGTAGTCTGTCATACATCTCACCTATGAGTAAGAGGTCTATTGGATATTTAATTTGTTCAGCGGCTATTGTGATGGCCATCCGTCACTGACAAGAATATGACTGATTTCGTTTGATTCCTAGTTTTATCCTGACTCGTCGTTAATCTCACGATACATCATGCAAACTGGTTTTACAGCCTATTACTCGGAAAGTAATGTGAATCATATGTAAGGGTAAGTTCATTGTCAGAATAATACTAGTAGAGAGTATTCGGTGAGTTAATCCGTTGGGCAAGTGCAAATGCGACATTCCTCCGTTTGGTAAGTACACGATTGTATTAATTTACCGTTAAATTCACGTAGCTACGAGCTTTAGCTACGTCACAGATAATCGATATCGTAGCTACGAACGCTGTGGAAGTTGCACAATAACAGCATAGCTGAGGTTTAGTTGCAGATCTGCTTCCAACTTCGCTTGAAATTTACATACAGACCATAATTTACAACGACATCCATGATACATCGCAGCACGACCGATTTGACCAAGTGCTTCATCGATTTCCCCTTCCCCAAGTATGGAGTAAATGTAAAATGCAACAATCTCATTGTACTAGTAGTTGCACGGCATGTTATGAAGTACTAGTACTACTTTGTACTACTAAACTGCCTCCTAAATTTTACTATAAATCGAGCATGGACGTGGTCATCGCATGGATGGCGTGTGAGGCCAGCTATGTGCGCTGGGAAGGTGGAGACAAGCACTCGGGTGCTACAAAGGCGTCCCTTGCAACCGAGATTGTCGGCAAGCTCGGAGCGCATGGTATATTTCACCGCACTGCCAAGGACGTTGTACAAAAGATTGGAGACGTTGAACGATATCCCCGAAACCCCGAAACCCCTAAACCCACACATGGCATATATGTCCAAAGAGATTGAACTGGCCTCGACATGATTTGGCCACAGGATGAACTGGTCACGCAGCCTCACGATGGCGTCCATGACTCGCTGAATGTACAACGTGATGGTACCAGCACCAATACCAAACAATGACGACATGTGCTCGTTCGAAACGGCATTGCAATTGGCACCAAGAAAATAGAGAAACACCAGGAGTTGATGGGACACTAGTCGTTGGGTAGAGCTGGATGACATCTGCATGAACGAGGGATCTGCCTGAATCAAGACCACAATGTGGTCAAACGAGCTACGCTCGACCCGGAACAGTTTTCAGAATCGTGTCGGGCGGGTCTCGAACAAGAAGTGGTGGAACCGTGGTGCTTTGAATGGATCGTTGATCCGGCGGGACAATTATCGTCGGTCTCAATCGATCGGATCCAACAAATGAGCTGGCTGTCAAGGTCATCTTCGTCGCTGTCATTTTCACTCAACACAGCTCGTTCCATACGCATGAGTTGGCGTTTATCCAGAAGCATCATGTTGGAGGGTAAACTGTCGTTCACTGCGTCGGACCATGTTTGTTACTCGTCGCCTTTTTTGGACTTGCAGGGGTTTCAAAGTGGCAAGTTCAATGGAGAGGTTTCATTGGCTATATTTGATTTCAAATTTCAACTTGTCGCTATCAACTTGTGGCCAATCTGAAACCCACTATTTAATTCCTCATCGGGCATCAGAAAAACGATACAAAATAATCGAAATATCTTGAAGTATTCCGGGGCCTTGGTGATTCGTGCAATGGGGGGCAGTTATGATAACTACTCGCAGCTGCCGCCCCTGGGCAAGTATCGCCAAGTGACGTATTGGTAACACCTTCAGCCAATGATATCATTGTATTTTTCAGATTAGCTTATCATTGACAAGTGAAATGTCCCCATTAATACGGAAAAAAAGCATTTTACAAATGTCCGGAGTAATTTGGAACAGAGGAATAACGCATTTAATAGTACTCCGCATAGTTATTACCAGGGGGTACTGAGTAGTAGTAATACTAAGTCACGTTGAGGTGAATAGTGGTGCTGTGTACTTACAGTTAACGTTTGGATGCTTATTGCCAGGTTGGCAATTATCTGGCTCCTCTGTCCGGATACTGCAATTTCCTGATGGAAAATAGAAACTGTAGTACTGTTTTAATCAGGGAATTATTCTCAAGACGCAGCTAAACCATACAAATGATATACAATAATAAGATGGATAAAATTGAAATTCACTTCACGTTGAGGTTAGAGATTTACATTCGAACGAATCACTTCAGCACCGAAACTCTCTGTTCAAACCTCTGTCTGGAGTGAAATTCAATTTATCCATCGTGCAGTTGTATACCGTAAACGAGTTAATAAGTATAAATGTGACATTTCTCCGACGGATTTTACGCCACACTATCACTGGATGTTGTGCCTAATTCACGCTATGTAATTGGTCAGCGTACATTCTGACGAATAGTCTGTCCACATGCAAGTTTTAGGTAAAACTTGCACGACCAATTTATAATAGAACATCAAAATTGGGTACTGAGTATTTTGCGCGTAGCTTCGTCATTTTTAATCCCTTTTCGATAAAATCAACGCCAAATTGACCGTCTTGATGCGGGTTATTTGAACAAATTGGAGCTAGAAACGTCGCTTGGTGCTTAGTTTCGTAGACACTCCATACGCCCCAGTAGCTGCGGTGTTGCCTCAATCATGATGGAATGGAGTAAAAAACGGTCGATGCCAATCAAAGCACGCGCCATGTTGAAAAGACGCTCGGCTATGTTTAACGTTGGGGTGACAGCACCAAGGAGGACATATGTGTCATTCTCGTTGGCCAGGCGCGCACGTTTCAACACCCTTACGGCAAATCTAGCCTCTTCGTCCAAGGCATTGTCTGCGCCTTAGTTGCTTCGCAGTGCAGCAACGGCCAACTTCTCTGGCCGAGTGAGCATGAGACCACGTTGAAGTTTCGTGATGGTATTTCAAAATTTGGGTTACCGCAATATTTGCTGATCCACCTAATATATTCCAAGTCTACTTGAAATATTTCATATATACACCTCATGAAACTTTGTAACAATGTAATGCTCAAAGCTGGGGAAGTCAACGACAAGAGCATCAAAGAGAGTTCGAACCTGCCACATTACAGGGTCGGTAGACTGCAAACTCGCTTTGACACGGATTCTACCTTCTTCAAATCTTCCAGGAGACATTTCAACTTCTTCGTTTCACCAAGCGTTCATAGAATTTCCAAAATAGTGTTGTCCTCGTGGTCGAGATATTCTCGAAGCTCGAAAAATCGCTGAAGCATGGCAAACGTCGAACTCTAACGAGTGTCTTGGTGGAGAATTGGTCGTAGCTCTGTCCGAAACCTACGATTTCAAATATACAATTTAGAAATTGAAAATAAATATGATAAATTATATTAAACAATAAAATAGACTTACAGGAGTTTGGAGGCCTGGTTGAGTGTTCGCAGCTTGATCATCAGCTGTTGTATCTTGGCGAGCTCATCCACATGCTCCTGCGTGTACGCCTTGACCGCAAGATTCAATCGGTGGCTGGCGCAGCCAATCAACGACACGGACATAAGCGCGGCTAACTTGTTGACGCCGCAGTTGTCGCCCACAAAGAAGACACATTGCTTAATGGCCTTCTTGTACAAGGCCAAGAACGACTTGATCGCAGTGTAGTGCGTCTTCGCACTGTGGTCGTCATCCGGCTCGTGGATGATGGTCGTCAGCGACAGGAGCTGCTGCACATGGACTCCATCCTATTCATACGACCCAAACACTGCAACGTAGTGCTCGGAGTTATGGGTCCAACCGTCGAAAACAATGCCAAACGATCCGGAGTTTCTTTCGAAATATATTTTTCGACGACTTCAGTAAGCCGTAAAATGTTGTCGCGAAGGGTACAAGAGAAATAGTCGGCAAATTCGTAATTCTAAAAAATTATGTTTGAGCTGTGTATGTTCAAAAATCATAATCGGTACAGGTCAACGAATCATATTCCATACCATAACGACTCGGACGTGACGTGAAAACCATTCGGACAGAGCTTCAGACACAGAAATATTTGAGGAATTAATACAATTGCTGCATACAAATTCCAAGCTTGCTTCACGTAATTAAAATAACGATGATAGGATAAGTACAGCGTAACTAGAGACTGCACATCAACGACAACCGCAAGTCCTTACTACTACTCTGGTCCACTAAAAGAGTCCGGTTTACACTTGGATTGGCGGAATTTTTCTAATTTTGCGTTTCATTGCAATATGATTGGCTTACCAAAAAGCGCGAAATTTCCTCTTTGATTGGCTCATTTGAGCGCTTTCCAGATCGTTCTGCCTCAAAAGTTACAGCGGAAAAAAAAAAGTGCTCATTCACGCTACACGATCATAGACCCGCTGATAAGCCAAAATTCAATTTTACACCTCGTGCTCAATACACTTCTTGCTCCCGTCGTCTTCGTCGTCTTGACTGTACCAATGCCAAGTCCTACAACCCCCCACCAGCCAAACCACGACAAGCGCAAGCTCTCCGACCTTGAGCGTCGCGCCATCTATGAGACGCTCCTTGGGCGCAGTAACAACGGCCGCATCGCCCATGGAGAGTACACCACGACCGCCGCCACTTGTGTCATTGGAAGACGGTCGCACGCATCTGGAAGCGTGGACAAGAGTCGCTCCGCAATGGCAGCGTTGTTGCCGTTGTCAACGCACGTTTCAAAGGTAAAACCTCTCGATTTCAATATTTTTACGTTTTGGTATTAATTTGTACAAATATCGATTTTAACAATTGTACTATGATAGGGAATTCGGGCCCAAAAGTGCAAC
>NW_009798773.1:5156-9589 GCF_000520075.1 Aphanomyces astaci
TAGTTCCCACGAAACACTAACTCATTTCCAAAAACACTGGTTACACCTCGAAAACACCCACATTTTGCCTTCCGCGTCCCGCCGCTCCAGCTTGCAAGTATCCCAGCCGACTCCCTCGTCGACCCCACTTACAACGAGGGTCATTAGTCAAGGTGTAGCCTTGTTGGAAAACCTCGACCAACAGCGCTACGCTAAACGAGTCCGCTACTCCACCGTTATTGCTGACGAGCCCGACGACTTGGACTCGAACTCACCTATCTACGACTCCTTTCTCGCTTCCCAAGGAGCTGAAAGGATTGTGATAATGACAAACTTCTCGGAATATCGGCTCTGGACGAAAGTCGGCGGTATCTGCTCGCGACCTGCTGTTGATGCTGTTCAATTCGTTAAAGCACTGCGGTACTTGGGACGTCGTTGCGGCAGTATTCAAGCCAAAACCGACTTCCTTCGAGAAGCGCGTCATATCCTTCCTGATCGTTTCCACCCATACCTCATGCGAACGTTCGTCACGGCTGTCGAGCATAAGTGGACAATGCAGGCGCTCGCGGAGTCGGGGCATCGATTCAAGAACTTTCCGGCTGCTCGGTACGCCACGGACGTCACGGTTCAGCAAACGAATGTACCGGCCGGTGTGTATGCAGAGAAATAGCTATACTACATCGGCAAACACTCCATATATGGACACAAGGTCGAAATATCCGTGGTACCGAATGGCTTTGCGATCGACTGCACCAAGTTCTACAAGGGCAGCGTGTCGAACAAGACAATCTTCGACGAGAACATCGACTGCCACCTGGCCAACCTGGCAAAGCGCACCGGTGAGACAACGCTCGAAGCCTTGGAGCCTGGCATGGAGCAATGGGCCGTTCTAGCTGACAAAGGCTACCAAGGTAATCAGCACAATGTTTGGGCGGTGCTGCCATTGAAGAAGCCGGTAGGTGGCATACTCACATTTGCCGAGCAAGCGAAGAATGACCGTATTGCCAGCGATCGCGTCATCGTTGAGAACTACTTTGGTCGGTTGAAGACATTCTGGGCCACATGTAGCAAATACGTACCGTTGGAGCCGCAAGAGCTACGACATTGTGTTCCAAGCGTGTTTGGCCCTGACCAACGTCCATGTCCGTCTCCATCCCCTGCGTGCAGAAGATGGTGATGCCAATGCCCAGTACATCAATCGACTCAACGCAATCGGCGCAAAGATCATCCAGACGAAGAGAGCCGCTGGGAAGGCGTACAGGTCAAATAGAAAGGTGAGGTTGGGTATGGTTTTTGCTTCGGAGAATACTTTTACTCGTGATTTGCCTGGAAGCGGCACCGAACTTGGCTCTGACAATGAAGATGGAAACAGTAGTTTTATCATGTAATTCGGAATATGGACCATTTAGGACAATGTACTTGGTTTAGGAATTTTATAACAAATAGTGCTGGATAAATAACGGAAGATGGCGGGTGATTGCTTGGCATAGATGATATAAAAAGAACGCAATTGCCTTAAAAAGTACATGAGTTAGGTGTATTCAGGATTATTTGAGGTCAAATACCCTTCAAGGACATCAATTGTCTTTCGGAAAAAGGTTGATGTCCACGTAAAAGTCCCATGCTTCTCGTCGAAGACTGCGTTTTCGGGCAAAGTAGAATTGTTACCAGTATGTGGAGAAGCTTATCAGCTCATTAGTAGTCTGTCATACATCTCACCTATGAGTAAGAGGTCTATTGGATATTTAATTTGTTCAGCGGCTATTGTGATGGCCATCCGTCACTGACAAGAATATGACTGATTTCGTTTGATTCCTAGTTTTATCCTGACTCGTCGTTAATCTCACGATACATCATGCAAACTGGTTTTACAGCCTATTACTCGGAAAGTAATGTGAATCATATGTAAGGGTAAGTTCATTGTCAGAATAATACTAGTAGAGAGTATTCGGTGAGTTAATCCGTTGGGCAAGTGCAAATGCGACATTCCTCCGTTTGGTAAGTACACGATTGTATTAATTTACCGTTAAATTCACGTAGCTACGAGCTTTAGCTACGTCACAGATAATCGATATCGTAGCTACGAACGCTGTGGAAGTTGCACAATAACAGCATAGCTGAGGTTTAGTTGCAGATCTGCTTCCAACTTCGCTTGAAATTTACATACAGACCATAATTTACAACGACATCCATGATACATCGCAGCACGACCGATTTGACCAAGTGCTTCATCGATTTCCCCTTCCCCAAGTATGGAGTAAATGTAAAATGCAACAATCTCATTGTACTAGTAGTTGCACGGCATGTTATGAAGTACTAGTACTACTTTGTACTACTAAACTGCCTCCTAAATTTTACTATAAATCGAGCATGGACGTGGTCATCGCATGGATGGCGTGTGAGGCCAGCTATGTGCGCTGGGAAGGTGGAGACAAGCACTCGGGTGCTACAAAGGCGTCCCTTGCAACCGAGATTGTCGGCAAGCTCGGAGCGCATGGTATATTTCACCGCACTGCCAAGGACGTTGTTCAAAAGATTGGAGACGTTGAACGATATCATACCGCAGCGCTTGCGATTGGCTTTCCAATACTGGGCAAGGTATTGTCGACGAGGACAGCATCCAGAAGGAGGTGCACCGAATTTGCCCGTACTACTACACGTTGGATGAAGTGATGCGTGATCGGGCGTCGACGGCGCCGCTGGTCACAAGCGACGACCTCGACTTGGGTGGGTCCGACAACGAAGCCGAACCAAGCCTGCCGCCACAAGCAAGCGAACATGAGAAGAAACGATAGCAATCAGCGTCCAAGGCGAAGTTGGACGAATGGGCTGAGATAAACTCGCGCGCATTTGAACTGAAGAAGCCGCAGTTTCAGTTCAACCGTTACATCGAAGAGCGCAAGCTCGAAGTGGACCACCAACGCGAGACGAGGTTGGCGGAAGAATCAAGGTTGAACGTGCGCCTCTTGACGATTCAAGCCGACGAGGCCCAATGGAAATTTGAGCACAACAAATATATCGCGGAATTGGAAATGCGCATACAGAAAATGCAAACCAGCAAAGACCTCAAAGCCAGGGGATGTAACGACGAGGGTATTAATGCAGCTTGCTCGATGTAATTCATCAATTGTACAGTGTATTGAAAATTGTTTGTTAAAATGGATATTGAGTTGCATTAAGTACTTGCTCGACTACCTTATCGCGGACAGTCTTCCTTTCTGGTTCATCCCCGTCTTCAACAATATTTTAATTTCTAAAATTCGGGAAACAAACGCGGCACCCACGCACGTCAGCATTACAATTGCAATTGATTTGCAGTTCAATCCACGAAGCAGGGACAACATCATGCTCAGTGACCAGAAAGTTGTACAACGATTGTTTTGATAATACCTTTCACCTCCTTCTTGCCTTCCATGATTTTACGAATTCTCTTGAGATGTTGGAACCGACCCTTCAACATCCCAATGCAGTACTCGGCATTGATTCGCCCTTTTACCAAATGGGAGTTAAACCAAGATTTAAAATGCTCCATGGGCTGATGGGGCTGATTTTTGAACGCAGGGACAAGACAAGTTGATTCTTGATACGCCGAGTCGCCCAAGAGGTAATGATTACCAGATACATACTGAAGACGGCGATTAAAGATTTTGTTGTAGTGCCACACACGATTGTCATGGGTTGACCCATGCCAGCCAGCATGAACGTCGCGAAAAATACCACGGTGATCACAATGATCTGAGCAGCCACGGCATAGCAACCTTTACGGGAGTAGTAGTCTTCGCCACACAGCGTCGGCTTAAATTCATAGGGGAAGAAAGTGCCGTCGATGAAGCCAATGCAACCGGTAAACCCACACATGGCATATATGTCCAAAGAGATTGAACTGGCCTCGACATGATTTGGCCACAGGATGAACTGGTCACGCAGCCTCACGATGGCGTCCATGACTCGCTGAATGTACAACGTGATGGTACCAGCACCAATACCAAACAATGACGACATGTGCTCGTTCGAAACGGCATTGCAATTGGCACCAAGAAAATAGAGAAACACCAGGAGTTGATGGGACACTAGTCGTTGGGTAGAGCTGGATGACATCTGCATGAACGAGGGATCTGCCTGAATCAAGACCACAATGTGGTCAAACGAGCTACGCTCGACCCGGAACAGTTTTCAGAATCGTGTCGGGCGGGTCTCGAACAAGAAGTGGTGGAACCGTGGTGCTTTGAATGGATCGTTGATCCGGCGGGACAATAATCGTCGGTCTCAATCGATCGGATCCAACAAATGAGCTGGCTGTCAAGGTCATCTTCGTCGCTGTCATTTTCACTCAACACAGCTCGTTCCATACGCATGAGTTGGCGTTTATCCAGAAGCATCATGTTGGAGGGTAAACTGTCGTTCACTGCGTCGGACCATGTTTGTTACTCGTCGCCTTTTTTGGACTTGCAGGG
>NW_009798774.1:0-2900 GCF_000520075.1 Aphanomyces astaci
ACGTCGGCTCCCACAACCACGGCTGCTGCAGGCGACCAGTGCAAGGGCAACAAGAACGTGTGCTTCTGGCCGTTCACGGGCCAAACCGTGGACCACTCACAGGCCAACTGCAAGCTGTTTACGTCGTTCATCTGGTGCCCATAAATGCACATTGAATTCTTTTATGATAGTAACTCATATAACCTCGAATTGACCACTGGGTTGTGTGTCATCTATGCGTAGTCAGGACAAAGTGGTGGTGCAGATACAACACTACTGTAACGTAAAATGCTAATTTATGACATACAAGTTTTATTTGATTTCGAAAAAATGGGCAAACGTCCTGCTTCATCATTTTCGAATCTGTGATTTTGATTTTGAGCTCCACTCAATCGACCCTATCTGGCGAAGTTCAAATTATCTTGAAAATTGCAGTGTCGACATCACTTTTTTAGCTATATAGGATTGTCCGAATACAAATCAAGTGTAAGAGTTTGAATCAGGGCAAATAAAATGTCGAAGTTAGGCGCTCAAACAAGGATTCGCCGAAATTAAACCTTGAAGGAAGTATTGGAATTTTACGGCTTCGTGGAAACAAACTTATTGATTTATAGAGCAATATTATATGTATGCAGTAATAATATTTTACAGGACATACTTGATTTGAAAACAGGTGATACCCTCTTTAAAATAGTACGACACACACCATAACGTTTCGAAGGTGTCAGTTGTTGCAGGCTTTTATTTTATCCAATCATATCAATTCTTGAATTTTATTGGGTAGTGCAGGCCGGCAAATCACAGATCCGTCACGTTAGTATGATACCGAGTAATGGTTACCCCCCTACCGGTACCAGTAATTGAGCTTGATCCCACGTGTTTTATACTAGTATAAATCAATTAACCAATTGGCTCTATAAATACATATCCTGGTCTGGTCGAGGTTGCATATGTACCTGACAAAATATTACTATGTAGTATACCCTAATCACAAAAAATATATGGAACAATCAATACTACGATCTAGCTTAAAATATGTCCCTTAAATTGTCCTTTAGTTTTGAGATGTTTTTGCTTAGAAAATGGGACATTAGGATATGATATACACCTTTTCCCGACCAATGTTAGTACGGTTTCCAAGCAAAGTGAACTTGTTACAGACCAAAATTTTTGACAAGGTCATATAGTCATATAGTCATATAGTCATATACTAGTAATACATGAATTTCCATCAAATGTGAATTGGTTTCCAAAGTGAATTGGGGCCAATCCATTTGACTGATAAGGCGCGAATGTAAAAACACAAATAGAACACACGTACTTCCAAATTTTCGCAGATGGCCTCACCTCCAGCCCGCAAATCGCGGACGCCAGAAAAGAAAGCGTGTCCTTGACGCATACATCAACGGCGACCGCGATTGGTACACCATCGCAGCGCACAACGGCATCTCGAAGTCAACTGCCTGGCGCATCGCAAACACGAATCGCATCACCTCGCTACCGCGCGGAGGACAACGCGACATGTGCTCAACCATTGATGGTTCGTGAGTCCTTGTTTTGCCAGCGCAATGTGATGAAAGCTCTTCACCTTGAAGATTTGCAGTATGGCAAGTAATTCAGGATTTCACTTTACCAATTAATGGAGAACTCGACCAATTCATCGAACAATGCGCCAAACCCATGACATATTGGCACCAAGTGGGCTCAACGAGGTTTCCCATCCTGTGTGCAGTTGCTCGGATTGTGTTCAGTGTTCCAACGTCTCAAGCAGCCTCAGAATGTGTTTGGAGCATTTATGACTTCATTTTGACCAAGCGGCGAAACCGGTAAAGTCCAGCGAAGGTTACGAAGTTGGTACAGCTATATATGAATCCAGATTTGTCGTCCCGAGGCAGTTTGGTCAGTGCAATGATGGGCCAAGAAAGCGATGCGGGCGAAAGTGACGATGAAACCAAGACTTAGGCTAGTACTGTATTCATTAATTACTACTTAATCCAATACGCATATTTTCGAAGCACAATTGTTAAAGTCTAGTCTACCAAGGCAAAGGATAACCTCTGTACTCCATCAACAAGAACTCCGTTAACCCATTGCCTCGGTCTGTTCCCTGGATTGGACTTTGCCACAGTGGAACCGAGGCGTACGATGGAGTAGTTGACGGCCTTGATAGCCCCCCGCAAGCGGGTTTAAGACGAAGGCTGTGATATTCGATGCAAATTGGATAATGATGTGATAATGTTGATTTTCACGGACGTGACGAGAATGATAGGATATGACAAGGAAGAAGGAAGATGTGATATGACTTGGCGCCTTCATTATTCTTCACAACGGAGGGATGTCATAGCACGTTAGCGGTTTCCAAGCAAAGTGAACTTGTTACAGACCAAAATATTTCACAAGTTGATATAATACATTAATTTCCATCCAACGTGAAATGGTTTCCAAAGTGAATTGGAGCCAATCAATTTGGTGCGAGGTATAAGGTGCTAATGTAAAAACTCAAAAAGAAACACACGTACTTCGAAATTTTCGCAGATGGCCTCTCCTCCAGCCCAACCCCTGCATCTTCAGCTATAACATGTTAAGCTCAAGATTCTACGGACTCGTGAAGTGCTTCCAGGGGAGGACGAAAGCATGGATGGTACATGGAAGAAAGGGTGGCATCTGGTTTGGGAGGTTCGACATTATATGTAGTTATTTGAGAATAATCAAGGTGTACGTTAACATGGAGGATTGAATTCTACTTCCAACGAGCCTTGAACCCAGAGCATTGGGGTTACAACCCAAAGGTTGCGGGTTCAAATCCCGCACAGGGTATTAGTTTGGGGAATAATGGGGGACAATAGAGTGAGCACCGCTAGAACTGCGAAAGCGACCATGGTGTAAATATTCTGTTGTGCAACGTTACTTCGCATTCTGGG
>NW_009798774.1:6693-7526 GCF_000520075.1 Aphanomyces astaci
GATTGGGTCGTGTGTGTTTTTCGTTAAAATTTGTGTTTTTTTCGGTCGTTTCTGTGTGTATTTCGTTATTTAGTGTGTGACAAAAAAAGGTCCTCCAGTACTGAACGTATACTATGTAACGTTAGGGCCTGTTCCAAGTAGGTATTTTTATCAAATGAAAAAGTGGTTCCAAGTACAGTTTCCTACTTTTTTACCCCTTTTTCTGCAATTTTTCACGCAATTCACTATTCCAAAAGTAGAAAAAGACGTCCTTGACGTCTATTCCTAAATCGTGAAAAAAAAGAGGTATATCGATTTTGATTGCCTCATGTTATTTCTGAAAACTACTTGGAACTTCCCCTTACTGCATATTCAGCTACACACATCTTGAAGGATTACTATTGCGTATTTCGGACGTTACTTCACTTGAATAACATATTCAATGCACTGTACGCATACGTACTTGGCAGCATACAACTGCACATATTTTAAAGGATATATTAAGAGGTATTTTTAATGTTACTGATTAACATACACAATATACTGTACAGAACTGCTCGTATACTATGCACTGTATGTTCAACTGGAAATATCTTAAAGATTATTATGACGTATGTTGAATGATACGTAGTTTTCTTGAGTCGAAGCTCTTAAGGGTTTCATTGCTTCGGTAAATAGTTTTATCCAATCATATCAATTTTGTCATCCTATTGGGCAAGACGTTCGGCAAATCATTGATTGTTTACGGTATCACCGAATGGGCCACTGAATGTGTATATACTTTTGTACACTAGTATGGATAATACTCCTATAAATCAGATATGCCTTGATATAATTATGATGAAACACCGTGA
>NW_009798774.1:9585-11154 GCF_000520075.1 Aphanomyces astaci
CACCCGCCCAGACTCCAGTCGTGATCGACCCATATCCCCTCCATCCTCCGCCTATCCTCGCCTTTCGTCAGCTACCCGTCGTGCTCGTTCATCGCCTCCGAAACGCCGTGCTTCTCCATCACGTACATCTGCTGGATGGAACACGTCCCAAACCTTTCATCCTTCTTTCGCCTTTCTACGCCGCTCTACCTCAGCTCCAAAGTCACGTCCTCCATCTTCATCTACGCCTAACGCCCACACTCGGGCTACCTCCACAGCACTCATCGTCCAACCACAGTTTCCATCCCAACAAAACTATATACCTCTCCCCCCCGCCTCGTCCACGATGGCCACGATGGATGACTCTGTGCTACCTCCACTCCCCGCCTATCGTATTCATCCTCCGCGTACGCCTCCCAACTCTAACAAACCCACTACACGACCTCCCACGCTTGCCGATTCCGTTGACCCGCCTGCACGACAGTTACCCGTACGCCTCAACCATCGTGGTGGCGCCTACAATGTACCTCCGCCTCCTCGCGCTGCGCGCCCTTATTATTCCTCCGATGAAGAAGACCGCTGGGGTCCAATTCATGACGTCGCCTACGGCCAAATGGCCAACATTACTGCCGACGCCTTTCACCAACTGTCTTATGACAAGTGTGTCGCCTACCATCTTTTCAAGCACCAAACCGGTCTCCATCCCAAAGCGCGACCACCGTCTCCCGTACACGCCTTGTCCCTCACTTCCAACGTTGTCACTCCGATCCAGTCCACTCCCATCTCTCCATCTACCAATAAACCTCTTCTATCTTCGCCTCCCCCTACAGCTTCAACACCTACAACGCCTTCCCTTGCACTGGCTACTGCAACCACCTCAAACACCCGCCTATCTAACGACGCTCTCTTCCGTCTTTGGCACAACCGCCTAGGACACCCAAGCTCCACCGTTTTCCAAAGCCTCGTCAAGACTCACCCCGACTTCTCTACTGATCGCCCACGCCTATTCAAATCCTTCACCTGCGATACTTGCGAATTCGCCAAGTCTCGTCGACAACAGTTTTCCTCTGCAGCCGTCTTCCGCGCCTCCTCCTTCTCGTTCACACCGACATTTGGGGCCCGTGCCCAGTGCCATGGATTGGTGGCAGCTTCTACTTCGTCGTGTTTATCGACGACTACTCCCGTTTTACTTGGGTCTACCCACTCGCCTTCCGCAAGGACCTTTATGACGCCTACGAACTCTTTCGCCTCCAAGCCATCACAACTTTCAAGTCTGAGATCAACACTCTCCAATACCTACCGCCTACCGACATCGGCAATCTACAAGCCGACAATGCCAAGGAATTCGAGAAACTCGGTCGTATCATCGGACCGAAGTACTCCACCAAGACCACATTTTCAAACGCCTACTCGCCTGCCCAAAATGCCGTGGCCGAACGCCGCATTGGCTTACTCGTTATGAAGATGCGGGCGCTTTTACTGGCCGGCAATCTCCCCAAGTTTCTATGGGCCGAAGCTGTTATCTACTCCGCCTGGCTCTACAACATCTCGCCTTCCACCTCGAACGACGGTCAGTCGCCTTACCATCGA
>NW_009798775.1:0-1047 GCF_000520075.1 Aphanomyces astaci
TTTAAAGTAAAGTATAATGAACATTGCATATCTCGTGTTATCCTGGCGGTTCCAATATCCATCCAGAAATGAGGCGATATCGTCATAGAAGGCTTTGTATCGCTCACTTGGCCACGTATTTGGCGGGGGTCGTGCTCATCAACGACTCACTTTAGCATTGTGTGCAACTTGATCTCACAAGTTGCCCCAGATGCTAGACAGCGAGTTGTTACTCTGGAATTTCTGGTCATGTTGGCGTGGTGGGAGCTGTAGTAGAATTGGTGGTGGACCATCACCACGGGCACCACCGACGCGAGCCTCGTCGACGGGCTCATTATCTTTCAAAGCCATGTATGACCCGAACGCGATGCAGGGACGTCGTGTGCAGCCAGTGGGACTATCATGGCTTGGAGCTGGTCGACAACGTCCCAGCTGGCCACGCTTGTGGCGGTGGAAGTGATGGAAAAGGGCAATGAAGTCGCCACGTATGCCCTGATCACGAGAGTCAACAACCTCGAGAGTCCGTTTGCCGGCATCGTCTTCAAGTACGTCGACTCGTTCTTCAAGATGTCTCGGAACAGCATCAACAACGGCAGTCATCACCGATGCGCGGTGGGACGTGTGGTCAGTGTACGTATTTTCGTACGCGTGAAAACTACCGTCGCTGGGATGCTGCCCCCCCATAAGATGGAGATAACTGTTACTGGAGGTAAAGCGAAAATGGGACAAGAGCAAGTGTTCTGCATGGCGCTGCAGAAAGACCTATGAGCCTTTTTAGAGGTCGGCTCATGGTCTCATGATCGGTAAGGCCGTTAGTCTCCATTATGTGCAGTAGACCGCCATTCGTCGTGATTGTAGCCAATGCTGTGCGGTTGAAAGATGTGGATTGTTG
This sequence comes from Aphanomyces astaci, assembly GCF_000520075.1. NCBI lineage: Eukaryota > Oomycota > Saprolegniomycetes > Saprolegniales > Verrucalvaceae > Aphanomyces > Aphanomyces astaci. The sequence continues at coordinate 872 of NW_009798775.1, forward strand.
GCGCATTTTCATTGGACCAAAATGATTAGACTTAAAATAGACCAGAAAATGTAATTCGTAGTAAGAGACCTCAGTTTGCAATTTAATTCGGCCTCCGCAAGAGCTTCCCGTCCGGATAACGACGGGAGCGAAAACAGCAAGGTGGTAGCGTCGATCCTCGTGGTCTTCTTGGCCAC
>NW_009798775.1:4426-7298 GCF_000520075.1 Aphanomyces astaci
GGCCACGCTTGTGGCGGTGGAAGTGATGGAAAAGGGCAATGAAGTCGCCACGTATGCCCTGATCACGAGAGTCAACAACCTCGAGAGTCCGTTTGCCGGCATCGTCTTCAAGTACGTCGACTCGTTCTTCAAGATGTCTCGGAACAGCATCAACAACGGCAGTCATCACCGATGCGCGGTGGGACGTGTGGTCAGTGTACGTATTTTCGTACGCGTGAAAACTACCGTCGCTGGGATGCTGCCCCCCCATAAGATGGAGATAACTGTTACTGGAGGTAAAGCGAAAATGGGACAAGAGCAAGTGTTCTGCATGGCGCTGCAGAAAGACCTATGAGCCTTTTTAGAGGTCGGCTCATGGTCTCATGATCGGTAAGGCCGTTAGTCTCCATTATGTGCAGTAGACCGCCATTCGTCGTGATTGTAGCCAATGCTGTGCGGTTGAAAGATGTGGATTGTTGGCGCATTTTCATTGGACCAAAATGATTAGACTTAAAATAGACCAGAAAATGTAATTCGTAGTAAGAGACCTCAGTTTGCAATTTAATTCGGCCTCCGCAAGAGCTTCCCGTCCGGATAACGACGGGAGCGAAAACAGCAAGGTGGTAGCGTCGATCCTCGTGGTCTTCTTGGCCACGCGCTTTGTCTCTACCGCTGCTTGGTCTTTTCCGTCACCACCACCATTATGTCCATATACCCGTCGACCAATTGCTACCACATCGCAGGCGGCAACGGTGTGCTGACTGTGAACCCCAATACGGACAAGTGTCCCGTCCCCAAATAGGGGAGTACTACTGTAGTACAGGTAGAATAGATCAAGTAAATGCCTGTAGTGTTGTCGAATTTCCTATCGTTTTAAGCCAGGGGTATGTTGTGGCTGTGGTTTATCATATCATATTCTCGACGCCCCCTCCGAGACCTGACTTTGAGCACAGGTGTCGTGCATACAGTACACCACACAGCACAACACTTGCCCACCCCTCCCCGAACGACATCGGCTCCGACTTGATTTCCACCAGCACATACACCATCACAATCCACAACCACGCACGGCGCGTGGCATATATTGCATAGGGGACTTTGGGACCCATGGAGTAGTCGAACGATCCGTTGTACAGTAGTTAACCCCGTTCAAGCCAAACCCAGCATGGACAGCACGATGACGAGCGTGCCGTTGTTGGGGGCGTCGAGGTTGAAATACCACTTGTATGAACCCTTTTCATCACTTTCGCCATATAAACATACAAACCAACGCACAGAAATCCTTATATTCAAATCACTGGACTGGTTTCTTGTCGGCAACCACCCGTCTCCATGTTTCAAAGCGGCGTCGTTGGAATCGGTTGATGGCTTCATTGTGGTTGTGGTTATGAACAACCCCCACAAGCCCCCCGCACACGTTGGATAGTCCATGCGCTGTATTTGGTGTGGCTGTCGTGGTTGTAAAACTACGTGACCATCCACGATGTAGCTTAATTGCACCGGTGATTCTGTCGTGATGCAGCAGCCTGGCAAAAAACAATACTTCGACTCCATCTCTACCGCACTTGGTGTCTCCTCCACGGGTCTCGAACGGTCCTTAACGCCGGCCGCTTCCACCCCCCACCATCAGTGGTTCAACTCCAAACGATGCACCAGATATCCTTCAGTTTCGGGCTACCCAACCAACTGCCCTCATCCCGCCGGTTCTGAGTCCCCTCCCGCCCTCCGCCTACCAACTTCCGTCGTCGGCCCCCGCTGGTCTGGATGCTCAATACGGCCATTCTCGAGGCACTGCGCCCAGCCGTGCGGGCACTAACCGAAAATTATGTCACCCGTCGTGAGCGACGCTGCACCGCGTGGACGTCTCATACGACCCGATGCTATGGACCAAAGAATGGAAATCCCCCGTCTCGTCCAATGGTTTATGTACCGTTGGCACCACTAGGCCTTCCCTTTCCACATCTCTCAGGACACCCCGCTTTGCCCCTTTTGTTTTTTCCAGACCGCGAACACCCATTGGTTATGCCCCCGAGCTCGGCTCTTGTGGTCCGGCGTCCTCGAGCTCTGGTTCGACCCGACAGACCACCAACTCCCGGGCGATCATATGGCCTCACTTCTAAACAGCGCTCAATGGCCGGTAGCGCCGTGCTCTTTAACTCCTCGAACTGGGCAACGCACACCACTGCCATCGACCACCTCGGTCTCCAGGTGTGGCAGCTGGCACTCGCGCTCTCCCTCCGCACCCTTTGGAACGACACATGTCAAGGTAGAATTCCTTGATGGGCTTGGTTTAGCCACAGTACGAACTACGTAGAAACTGTTGTTGGCGAACAACAACGCATATCATGGGAAATACCTTTAAACTTGGATCAACGATGCGATGGAAACTTGGTTGAAATTGTGATGGTGGCAACGATGACCACTATACATTACACGGCAATATTCAACTATTTCTGTGGCCCGAATCCCGTTGCCCCCCAGCAATGTGGTAGGATGTGGTCAACAGGTACATGGACATGGCGTTGGCTGTGACTGACAACGTCAAGCACGAAACGAAGAGGCCATTCAAGAAAACGCCAATGGACTACTGTAGTGACCAGGCTTCATTTTTGCCGTTTGGGGCATGCCACAATGACCCCGCCCAGTGTGAAGACTACCTTGTACCGTTATGGAAGCCTTCTATGACGATATCGCCTCATTTCTGGATGGATATTGGAACCGCCAGGATAACACGAGATATGCAATGTTCATTATACTTTACTTTAAAATGCAAAACAACTTTTTTCTACTTGAGAGGGCACTTGCCCGTCTTGGGGTCCAGCACACCGTTGCCCCCTGCGATGCGGTAGCACTTGGTCAACGGGAAGATGGACATGATGCTGGTGGTCACGGT
>NW_009798776.1:0-2804 GCF_000520075.1 Aphanomyces astaci
ATCGGCGTCTATGTCGACGACCTCGTCATCATGGCTCCCACGAAGGACATGATGACAGCAATCAAACATGGCCTGTCGGCGCGTTTTAAAATGCACGACCTTAGCCCACTCAAGTTCATTCTTGGGTTCCACATCGTTCGAGACCGTTCGCAACGAACTCTCACGATGCATCAATCCCAATATGCGACCTCTATTCTCAAGAGGTTCAGCATGGAGAACTCCAAACCTTCACCCACTCCCATGGAGGTGAACCTCAAACTCTCTGAGTCGATGTGTCCTCAGGACGAAACTGAGCGCACCTACATGGTGGACAAGCCGTACTGATCTGTCGTCGGGAGCATCATGTACCCCATGATTAGCACCCGACCAGATTTGGCTTACATCGTCCAGCAGCTCAGTCAGTTCTTAACGAACCCCGGCCGAGCCCATTGGCAGGCAGCCAAGCGAGCACTTCGCTATATTCGAGGCACAATCGACTACGGTCTCGTCTTGGGTGGTGAACACAATGTCACCACTCCGCTGCACGCATTTGCTGACATTGACTACGCTAATTGCGTTGACACTCGTCGGTGCGTCGCCGGCTTTGTGACATTCTACTGCAACTATGCGATCTCATGGATCGCTAAGAAACTACGCAGCATAGTTCTCTCGACCACCGAGGCAGAACTTATGATTCTGTGTACAGTAGCACAAGATTGCTTGTACATCAAGCAGACAGCAGGTGAGATGGGTCATCCCATCACCTCGGCTATTACCCTCCATGAGGACAATCAAAGCACCATCCAGATAGTGAACAACTCTGGTCACCATGGACGAACCAAACATATTGATGTGCGCTACCATTTTATCAACGACCTTGTCGAACAACAAGTGTTTCGACTCGAGTACACAGATACACGACTCCAAGTCGCGGATATCTTCACCAAACCGCTAGACATTACAACGTTCTGCGCACTGCGCAGTAAACTAAGAGTGAAGCAGCTGCAGACCTCCGACCCCTTTAGCCCACGCCAAGGAGCATAAACTCCGGCCTCTCAGCCCGTAACCAGTCCAGTCATGTACGGAGGACGCTCCAACCGTGACAGGTCAGACAACGGGGGGGGTGACGGCATCCCGGTGGTTACTCGATCCATCCGGTCTCTTCCCCGGTATGTCGTGCGGAAGGACCAATTGGTAGGGACCCGCTAAGAGGGGTGTCCGACGAGTTTAGTCCCGGACAAAAGACGGTGTAACCATAGGTGGTTACGCTCACTGAGTCTAACCGCCAGTCTGTTGCTGCACTATGGGCACCTGATTCCGGTGACAGTTCGTGGAGTTGTTGGGAGGCAGTCAGAACACCCTGTTCTGTCATGAACACCACCACTGCCCTGAAGCCTCAGGTAGAGGTTTTTGTGACTTTTAGAGGCTTTTCCTCAGATAGTAGATAGCCAGCCATATCCACGGTACATCATTACGATGCCGTGTCCTGATTGGCTAGCCATTAGCTAGTCCGTCTAGCCTTTAGAGCCAGTTGTTCTCACTGGTAGCTAAGCTAATTCACTTTCCGTTTCACCCGCAACCACCCAATGTTCCCCCTGACTTTTGCACCATCCCACTAATACGACCGTAGCCAAAGTCGTAATGTACTGACATTAATAGTACTATTAATAGTATTTCGAAGTATTTTGTTTGGTCTGGGGTGGCAGCAAGTACAGTACATTGCCACGAGCACTGGAAGGGGAGGATCTGGCAAATGTTCGAACTGTACAGTATAGTACTGTATAGGACATCGTGGCCAATGGAGCAGAGTAACATATAAGGTACCACATCAATCAACGGGGTCCCAAATCATTAAACTACGCAGAGCGAATACATGATCGCTCCGCACAGTTTTACTTCGCCATCAAGTGGCAATAGGGGAACATGCACTGCAGTGCTATTTAATAACATGATACCTACCGGTTTGCTTAGACTGAAGTCACTGGATGGCGCGCCCTGATCATATGCATGACCATGAGGCCGTGCAGTGTACTGATAGTACTAACAGTAGTATTGATTTGCGCGCCATATCAGCTCTGATTTATCCAAAATGCACCCAAGCATTCCGATAAAAATCAGACGACGGCGGCTAGAGTTATCATATGTATAATGCGACCACTGGAGTGGCGACTTACTAGTACTAGTAGAAGCTTGGTGTCCTTCGATCTTGAAGGACTCATTCAACGACCAACAGCTATCCACTGCATCCAAGCACCAGTCACCGAGTCCATCCACGAGGACCAGCTCGCTATGCTGCCCACAACACCACTTCAGGACTTCATAGTACAACACCAGCGGGTATACTGTAACCATCGTTTGTAGTACTAGTATCACTGTACTACATTGCAGTTCCTTGCGGTACTGTATGATGCGGCCATTGACTGGTATAAATGGTGGAATGTGGATGCACTATAAATTGTTCACTACGACATACTTCAAGTAGTATGAATTGTACACTATGAATTGTGTCCTCCAGTACCGTTATTCACCACACCACCGCCGGGGAGTCTGAATTAGCTGTATCCATGGGTCACAACCTGGCCTTGGACAAGAGAAATGCCACCCAGTCCTAACGATGCCGTTCAAGGTCATTCCTCGTTTTGCTGTTTCCCACCACAATGGTTCGCATTGCTCTCTTCGCTGCCCTCTCGGCCTCCGCCGCCGCCACCGTGTCCGTTCGCACCCTTCGTGAGTTGGAAACCTCCAGCACTGTCGACGTCCTCGTCCACTTCGACGGCGAAAGCGGTCTCTCCAAGCTCGATACTGAGTCATTGCCTCGTGAAGAC
>NW_009798777.1:0-2046 GCF_000520075.1 Aphanomyces astaci
AACTGCAATGGCAAAGTGGACAAGCTGGCGCTGGCGGCGTTGGAGGTGGTCCACGTGGTTGATACCGTGCAAACGGACGTGGAAGCTCAAATGGCGGCGATTTGGGCGAAGATTTTGGGGGTGAACGTGGGTGATATTGGTCGCCAGTCGTCCTTCTTTTCACTCGGGGGGGACTCGTTGTCCGTGGTCAAAGTGATTGCGGCGAGCAAGCAGGCTGGGTTGCACTTGACAGCGTCCGACCTGTTGAAGGCGATGGTTCTGTGGCGAGTGGCTGAGGTTGCCACGTCACGTTCCAGCCAGACTTGGCCTAGTGCCATGTTGACCCCCGAGGTGATGACGTCACTTGTAGAAGGTGACAGTCTGGCCAAGTGGAGCCATTGCGCCGTGTACCCTGTGACCGGCCTGCAAGCCGGGATGCTGCTCGCAACGATGCTGAATCGCGACTCGTACGTCCTTCAAAGCGCCGTCGAGCTGGGCGAGTCGATGGATTTGGACACGCTTCAGTGGGCTTTCCATACCCTTGTCGAGCGGCACGAACTGCTGCGGACGTCGTTTGTCACAACGTCTGCGGGACTGTTTCAAGTGCTTCGACCAGATACGAGCAATATTGAAATCACCAACGTAGCCGCCCCGACGTTGGAAGCGTTCCTAAAGCAAGACCTGGCCAAAGGCTTTGACCTGACTGGCCAGCTTGTGCGGTGGACTGGTGTCGTGACAGAGTGCGGAACGTACGGCGTCATGACGATCCATCATGTTCTGTACGATGGCTGGACTGTGCCGATGTTGTGGGATGATCTGCTGGACATTGTACGCGGAAACCAGTTGGCGGATCGACCTGGGTTCCATCGCGTTGTGGACTTTGTCCAAGCCCAAGACGAGGCTGCAACGCAGGAATTCTGGACGTCGTATCTCCGTGGTGTTGTGGCGTCCCCCTTGTCCTCATCGACCAGTTCTGGGCACTGGAATGAAGCCTTTCAGAACTCAGACTCTTCGCTCTCTTTAACATCCAAGGCAAGCTTAAAGGAGGTCCACGAGGCCGCCCGTCGGTTGGACGTGACCACGGCAGAGTTTGTCAAGTTTGCTTGGGCTGCGACCGTTCGAAAGTACACGCGTCAGGACGACGTCGTGTTTGGTCAAGTGATGGCGAATCGAGACATCCCAGTGGATGGCGTCGACAGGTGTGGACACAACCAACCCAACCATGTTTGACTTTTGACTAGGATATTGGGCCCACTCGTGAGCACCGTGCCTTGCCGTGTGCAATTCAATGACAGTCTGTCGCTGGCGTCCATGTTAGACAGCATTCGAGTGGAGCGTGGGGCGATGACTCGGTTCGCCCATGCAAGTCTGGCAGACATCAAAAAGTGGAGTCAAGTGGAAGGCGTGAAGTTGATGAATTCGCTGTTTGCGTTTCAAAACACTCCCACCGCTACAGACCACAACGGGTGCTGGTCCATGTTGAAGCCATCCAACCCTAGCACAGTGTTGTCACAGGAGTACACCTTTGAGCTGATCGTGGAACCAACACCGACGGGTTTAAACGCCCACGCACTGTATAACCCTGGCGACATCAGTTGGGACCAAGCTCAGTGGATTCTGCACGAGTTTGACCACTCGTTGTGGCACTTGTGCACAGAAGCCACGGCTGACACTGGCGTTTCAGAGTTGACCTCTTTGTCTGAAGCTCAGACAGCGCTCATTCGCAGCGCATCGTTTGGCCCGACGGTGCCGTTGCCGTTTGAGCTGCTGCACCATGCGTTTGAAGCCAGAGCTGCGAAACACCCCGACGTTCGAGCGGTCGAGTTGGACGGCCAATGGCTGACCTATGGGGACTTGAACGCCCACGCGGATACGGTGGCCAGCCAGTTGGCGGAGCTGGGCGTGTGTGTGGGGAGTCGCGTGGCGGTGGTCATGGACAGATGTCTGGAGTTTCCCATTGGGTTGTTGGCGACGCTCAAGGTGGGAGCAGCCATGATGCCGCTGGACGTGGCTTTTCCTGTTGATCGATTGGCATTGATGCTGTCGGATGCTGGCGTGAACGTCGTC
>NW_009798777.1:5043-7335 GCF_000520075.1 Aphanomyces astaci
TCCGACGACCACGCCACGTGGAGCCACGTACCAGCTATGCAATTTGACACGGACCTGGCGTTCCATCGCTCTCACGACCTCGCCATGGACGACAACGTCAAGATCAATGGCGGATGCAACGACACTTATCCAGCCGCGGTGTATGCAATTGAAGTGGCGGTGACCCCCACGACCTCGGGCGTCGCCATCCGTGCAGCGTACGATCGATCGCGAACCGACCAAGTGGCCGTCCGCAGGTTGGTTGCGACCATGGCCTCGTACTTGCACGAATGGGACCACTCGTTGCGTCAATAGATATCAGCAATAAATACAAAAACATATTTAAAGTACTCTACGTTCAGCCGAAGTATACACTTGCTGCATTCAACCTATAACTAAGCTGGATGTCCACGATGCTGGCAAGATTTCCAATGGACATCCTGCCGCAATGTAGTACATACAGTACTTGTATTATTGTTATGAGACCCAGTCCACAGCGTCGGCTGACTATTCATTACCCAAGTCGCAAACTTTTACTGCTTGGATTCCTTGAGCGCCATCGCCCACGACAAAGTCGGCTGGATCGAATTGCCCTCCACCACTGTGTACGACATCTGCCCTGCAAACATGACGCTCTTGTGCTCGACGCCGTTGTCGTCGATCGTCACGTCCACTGTGAGGTATCCTGGCGCCACGTCATCAAGGTCCACGACTGGAAACTCACAGGTCGTTTCTTCGCCCCACGACCGAATCACGCGCTCGTCCCCTTGCCACTTGCCGTCGACGTCAAACACGGAAAACACCGTGATCCACCCGCTCAGGAAGCTCGGGCCTGACCCGCCGCCACCCTCCGTGTGGCAAATGCGCTGCCAAAATGCCACGTCTGGCTTGTTCTGGGCTGCCGCCACGAACTGGTCCAGCACAGGGGCCAGCAACGCGTGCCACTTGGTTGTGACGTCGCCAAAGGTGGCCAGCTTGTCCACTCGACAGCGAATGGCTTCCCAATCGGCCGCAGTTCCAAGCAAGGTCACGCTGGGCAGGCCACACATGAGCATCATCTTGTACGTAAAGTACTTCTTCATGGAAGCCATCATGACCACACTGCCCACGATGCGGTCGTGGTCTGTCGTGGTCGTGAACGCAGGCAGTACCCACTCGCCCAGCGATGGATCCACGAGGTGTTCCTTCATCTTCAAGATTAAATGCGTCGCGAGACGACCGTAGTTGGCTGTGTGCAACGAGCCCACGGCCCGCACAACCAGTTCCTTCGTGCCTTCTTGGTGTTTGACCAAACTGTGCCGCACCGCCTCGGCATTCCCGTTCACAAACAGGCCGAATTGCGTCATGATGGCGAGCCAGACATCGTCAGGACGCAACACGAGGTGGTGGTGCTCGTTGTAAGCACGGACAGCGCCCAACACGAACCCGTTGGCGGACGGAATCAACGAGGCGCCGTGGATGTTGGGCGACGACTGCAGGATCTCCCCGCAGCCTTCTTCCTTGTATTCTTTGCGCGAAGTCACAGCATGGCCTTCCTTCCCCTGGGGTTTCTCCCACTCGCGGTATTCATACGTGTTGGCTTCGACGGGGGACACAACAAATGTGGCCATGTGCGCAAACTCTTAGCAATTGCAAAATGGCTTTGGTGCTGATGATCAACTTTGTGGGACAAGGTCGCATGCACATTCTCTGTAAAGACCAACGTTCTGACAATTTGACTGTATTAATAGTACCAACATGCGCCTTTGACGTACAGTAGCTAATATTCGTCTAAAACCTGTATACTTCAATCAAGAGAAAAAATGATCCAGAAATTTCATTGCGATTCTCTGTACTGAGTACTGGTATATTTATTTACCTATATATTCACTTAAGTACGCCTAAGAAGAACGTCAAAATATCCTAATACTAGTACTTAGACGTACTTAAATAGCCTTAGGGACTTTGAGTCATTTTTGGGTAAATAATTCCCGGCTAACTATAATAGTACGGAGTATTTCAAATAGATTCATTTCCCTACGAAATATTCCCTGAGAGCAAAAGTTCCACTCAATTCTCGTCAGAATATTACATTAGTGGAAAAAAGTCGGACAGGATATACAGGAACCAAGTGATCGTCGGACCGTTTGTCCGACTTTCTTGTTCGTTGTAATATTTATTATATACAAAAGCGAAGTCAAAACCAGACCCGAGAAATTAACAGAAGAAAGTCGGACCGAATGTCCTGTATCCATTGATTGGTTAAAAGTGCAATGACCTTGGCAGGTGAACAACATAAAGTTTTGCCTGCAACCCGCCAGCTAGCAACGACAG
>NW_009798777.1:10520-11398 GCF_000520075.1 Aphanomyces astaci
ACACCCTACTTAATGGATTGTACGGCACCCATATTTATTGGGCGTTACAGTATTTCTCAAAATTGTGGATGTAGGAGCACAATGAAGTCGGAATTCACAGACTGTGACCCCAAATGATGCAGCAAAAAGTAAACGATAATTAGATCGAATTTAAGCCAATCAGAATTGAGTCGGATGAGATGTCCGACTTTATTCGATCACAACACAGTTGATTGAAGGTGACAGCTTCTGATTAGGGTAAAATTACAGTAAGGTACTACAGTTACGTACTAACAGCTACCCTAATCAGATGCAGCAAATCCGCAATCAGTCAGTTTTGTGACTGATTACAATACTAGTAATCATATTCCCTCTGGCCTATTTCACCAAGCAAAAGAAGCCTTTCAATGAAACCACGTACGGAGCCATCCTCGGCGGACTTCATTGATGCCGATCTTTTAAAAATGGCACTTCAAAGTAGGGCACAACTGATTCTAATGTTAGCCTGTTGTATACTTATGGTACTAGTAATGATGAACAGTACTGCCAAATCGTTCGAGGATTGGAAGGTTGATAATATTTCCCGCAGCATCCGAGAGAACAAGTACGAGGCCATGGTCGCAACCAACCTGCGGACGGCCACTTGGTCGATTCGCGATCGATCGTACGCTGCACGGATGGCGACGCCCGAGGTCGTGGGGGTCACCGCCACTTCAACTGCATACACCGCAGCTGGATAAGTGTCGTTGCATCCGCCATTGATCTTGACGTTGTCGTCCATGGCGAGGTCGTGAGAGCGATGGTACGCCAGGTCCGTGTCAAATTGCATAGCTGGCACGTGGCTCCACGTGGCGTGGTCGTCGGAATTGATCATGCAATGCCCTTGTATGGACGTTCGA
>NW_009798778.1:0-2790 GCF_000520075.1 Aphanomyces astaci
GCACCTACCCCTTCCTCCTGGCCGGGCGCCGCTTTCAAGGAACCTTGCTCTGTTTGAATTGCACGAACAACCTGCGAGTGGATGGATCGTTGTTCGAACCCAAGACCCAACTGCCTTGCGGTGCGATTGTCTGCTTTGGATTCGTGGCGCCATTTGCAGCCATGTGCTGGCCGTATCCAACGAAGTCGGGATCAAACTTTCAGGGATGAGTACACCGCCACGGCGACTGTCAATCCGTACGAGACGTGCAGATGCTGAAGACCAGCACCATTATCAGGTTCGCGGCCGTTGCCGTCGTTTGCACGTTGCCTGATATATCATGTTTGTTGGTTAGCTAATTTGGTCGATAATACATTTTGTATATTTCGTATTAGTGCAGCATACTATTTGCAAGTACAATACTTTGGGACTCCATTGTGTACAGAACATTGGTGTGATATTATATTAGATAAGCTGAATTAGAGTAGAATTGTGTATAGAGTGCAGATAAATTATGGTACTCAGAGCCACCATGTTAATGCCTGGAGTAGTCGGGTGAGATAATTCCCACCTTAGTCAAGATTAGATGCTTTTGAACTTGTCCATACATAAAGGGCAGTGGCCCATAATGATGTTCCACGCGCGCCAAGTATAAACGAAGTTAGCAAATTCTTGACTATTTGACCACCCCCCCCCGGAGGAGTAACAGCGAACAAACAGCTCAATGAGTACTCAATACTGAACAGATCTAATTTTAGTAGCTACAGTTACGTACTCCCACTCCTGAAATCACAAAATTTAGTGAGAAATAGCCAATCACATGCTCTGAATTCATTTACAATAGCCAATCACATTGAAATGTGAGTTTAATAACCAATCACATTGCTCCTAGTCACATATGTCCAGTAATTCTCATAACGCACTGCCTGCCGTAGTGGATCTCGTTGTGTAACATACTCTATATTCAATTTAGCAAATCTCATGTGTTCTTCAGCACAAGCATGTGCGATACAGCAATTCTTATGTGGTTCTCAGCAATTCCTCTGTGGTCCTCAGCAATTCTTATGTGGCAATATTTTATCCTCCATGTGGGACCATGTGGCGTTCGAATCAACCTTACTGGGCAATCAAACTGGCCAGAGCGCGATGGTATCAGTCTGAGGCACCGCTTTCAAGGCTTGAACAACAAGACGAAACCAACAGGGACAGCGTACTGCCCTCCCAACATTGAGTCCAAGGTGGGTGCGATGGAGCTTCACGACCAACAAGAATTTGGCGACGCTGCAAGTGAGCGCTCAGATGCTGGGTCCGACGGCAACATCCCGCAGGAAGTCTCGGAGGCTGTTGAGGAGCTTGTGGTTTCCTCTCGGATCGGCACGGACGCAGCCGGGTTATTGACGGTTGTAAAACAAGAGAAGAACAAGCCCATGCTGTCCATGGCTGCTCAGCGTCGCTCTTCGTTAGACAACTCCATCGGTATGAATTCGTGCATCTTGTTCCTTTTTCAAATCACTTTATTTCAATTTCACTTTTTTTGTCCGGATTATTTTCCTAATAATGTTCTTTATTTAGCTAAGCTCGCCGCTGCGTCTGAAAGCGCACCGTCATCGGATCCTTTTATGTCAATTTTTCTCAAAATGGAGTCTGATGCTCGTGCTCGTGAATATGAGTGGCCGCATGTGTTGCTCCTCGTTCAAGGCGCCCTCAACCATCAGCCGGCGGACCGGCTGGGAGGAATTGCGCCTGTGACAGCGTTTACCGGCCTACCAGCCAAGACCCCGCTGGCAGGATTTGTCCACCCGACGTCCAAGGAAGTTTACGTCGCGGACTGGCTTGGCGCCGCCCGTCAGAAACATGTGACGGACTTCCAAGTGGCGCTAGAAGAAATGCACCACAACGTGGCGGTGCGAAGCGACAAGTTGCGTCAGCAAGCGCGTGGACGCCGCGACCGAAAATCCCAAGTCAAGTTTGTGGGTTTTTCGGTCGGCGATTTTGTGCTTTGGTCGTCAACCGTCCGACAAAATTGGCCCTGCATTGGCGAGGACCCTGCCAAGTGACCCGAGTCATCACAGACCATGTGATGGAGACTCACAACTGGTGCCACCGTAAGAAGTCACGGTCCATCATGCATGATAGACCGTGCATGCCGATTGAAGATGTACCACGTAGGTGGTAGAGAGGTGACCGAAGACTTCGAGGCGCAGATCGCGTTTGGCGATGGCGAATTTCATGTGGAGCGCCTGGACGAAGCGCGCTGCGTGGATGGCCAACACCAAGTTTTGGTGAAGTGGCTTGGACTCGACGATGAAGAATCGTCCTGGGGACCTACGGCGAATTTGCTTGACGACATTCCAGTCGTATTTCGCAAGTGGGCGGCGTCGAACAAGGAAGACCCTGTCGTGGCCGCCCTCATCAAGACACTGGACTTTCCGTTAGAGGGGAAGTGTTCTGCAGCGTGCAGAGCAATTGGGTCGCGCGTTAGTTTGACCCATTGCAAACACACACACTCTGTGTGTGGCGTGTCAAAGGTTCCGATACCTTAGTGGAGGTACTGAGTACTTTTGTGAATGGTAGTCATTAGACGCCTCGTGGCGTGTTTAACCTCACTCATGTCAGTGTGTGTATATTTGCTGCCTTGACGAAGGTCCCGTGGCCGAAAGCCAAGAAGAAGCGGGAGACAAAACACCCCCGACATTTCGAAAGCGGGGGCCTCGTCGCCGCGGACAACTTGGTCTTGAGCCAAGGCAGCAACGGCCACGGTGAAAGCGAGAAGGAGTGCGAACTTCATGATGGAAATTGGAAAATGAATGG
>NW_009798779.1:0-2788 GCF_000520075.1 Aphanomyces astaci
TACTTCATGTAGTTTAGTATAGTATACATTTTTGTAGTTAGTAGTTTAAGACGACAATCTAATCACTTTCCAATTTACTCTGTGAAGCTCGCTACCGTTGCACCAAGTCTGTGAACTGGTGAAATCTCGGACTTGCTAAAACCCTCTAATACCTTCCCCACACACCAAGCTTAAGTTGCAATATGTTCGGCTGCGATTCTCGATCATGAATTCCATACCATCAAACGCAACCCAATTTATCATAGTGAACTACTTCACTGCCGTGGAAACATGATTGATATGCATAACCTTCTAAACTCGTAGGAAATCATTGACTCCACAATTCCACTACAATACCTCACTCTGCTCATGTGTAAACAATGCCGCCTAATAGTCAAAACACAGTGCATCGAATGTACACGTATTCGTCGACCTTACCAACTATCGTACACACCAACTCGAAAAAACACTTGTGGCTCGAAAGTTAGTGTTTTTTCGCGTTTGACCTCTGTGAGGTAGTGTATGGTAGTGGTAGATGCTGCCTTCCTCAACACCAGAAATTCGAATTACGTGCAACGTTAGTGGTTGTCATCTTGTCGTCGATCCTGTCAGAGCAGCACTGGATTGTGATCTAAAGATATCGGACATTCTAAAACATATCATTGATCATGGTATCCTAAAGATATCGAGCATACTAAAAACAAGTGTCGGATGGTCGTCCGACACAATGATCTAGTGGTAGTATACAAAAATCAAGTGTCGGATAGTCGTCCGACACCATTGTCGAACGGCATCCGACCCTTGGTTGTAGTATTTGTAAAACAGCAACACTGAAGCATGGTGGCGTCTGCGGCAGCCTACGTAGCACTAGCACAACGGTGCAGTAATTGACGCGAGTAGTGCTGGATTCATCGGTCGCGCTGTTGACGCATCGTCCTCCACGGGTATCCGCCGCTATCGTTTGCGAGTTCCAAAATTAGTGCATTCGCAACATTGAACACTGCTACGAAGTATATTGGTAGAGTACAGTATGTACTACTCCGGAGTAGTACGTACTAGTCGGCAGCAAGTACTAAGTTACGTAGTGCCACGTACTCCAGTTGTACTGTAACGTTGCTGTAGTTATTGTACTAGTATCAGGCTAGTCGCCTTGATTTCGATAATGCGAACTTAGCGGGGAAATACCTGATCAGTTCTTTTTGGCCAATGAAATCCACTCCTTGAGAATCCAGCAAGCTTTGAATTCCGCACCCAAGTTTTTTCGGATACGGTTATCCGACCTCACGCTATTTTTCGTTGAAGCGATGTTCCACTGTTATTTTGACCCGAAATACTGTTGTTTTGCCCCGAATTATGCCATCCGGAATACATTTTACTAGCCTGTAACCCGGGACCCGTCCTACCCCGTTGAGTACATACAATGCTAAATCCCCGGAGTTAACTGCATCACCAATGGTGAGCTACCGGTACCGCTAACCAATAAGATGCACCCCTAGTGTGTAAGAGGTGAGGTGGTCACTAAGTCCCATGTAAACACCATTTTCTGAAAAAAGAAACATTGAAACTGTTATAATCGGAGATTGTACCTGGGACACGCCACCCCTTTCATGTAGTACAATTCCCTCATTAACACGTTCCACTGTTGCTTTTCTCATAATATATCGCAACTTGAGTGTTCTTTATATTCGAACTTTTACCACCTCATCTCTTACTAGGGGTTAAGTGCTAGCGATAACTAACAACTGAGATGCAGTTAAACCCGGGAATTTAGCATTATATGTACTCAGCGGGGGTAGGACGGAGTCCCAAGTTACACGGCTACGGGCAAATGGTGTACAGTACTCCCCCGCAATAATAGTGAACCCTTCTGGCGCATACGTTTTTAAAGGTATCACAGGAAGACAGTTATTAAAATAAAGGGTAGGTACCTTACACCACCTGATTGGCTTCTGATGCAACAATGGATATCAAATTCGGATTCACAATGTCAGGAGGGGGTTGACAACCTGGCAAAAGACAAAACGCAGGCCAAGGACAACGAACACTTAAGTTCCATTAAAGGTTACGCATATTTTCAATCAATTCGTGCTCAATTGTCAGCCGGATCCTCGACGCTGGTGACGGCATTTGTTCTTTGAATTTTGAAACGCCTCTATAATTTTATTGCTGATTACCTCAAACATGTTATTAGGTTTTGTGGGATATAATGTTTTAGTGGGTTCACTATTGCGGGGGAGTACTGTATCCGGATGCGACAATTTACAACAGTGAAACTTTTTAACGAGGGAATTATTCGTATCAGGAACGAAAAGATTGGACGCTTGGACTATTCGAAGTACACTGTACTTCGAAGTAATACAGTATAAATACTGTACACGTTATCAAAAGTATACAGCTGGATATATTAATACTCCGTGTCACGAAGCAAGAAACAGGGAGTAGGCGTGGGTGATAGGCGTGTAGCAACTTTACGCAGAATGTCCAAGACAAACCAAGTGTGCGGGACAGGGGAAAACAAAAAGTGACATTCAGTCGTTTACAAACTATCTAGCTTCGTTCCTATTGGCTAAAACTCAGCCAAAGGGAAGCACTGACCTGTGAGAATCAGCGCTCTTTTCCTTGTGCTAAAGCCGTGATTGGGTGAGGAATCACTAGGGTAGGGTTGCGACATGAAGAATATGCAGAACATGCAGGTATAAAGCGGTAGTCCTCCAGTGGAGGACTACCAAAAATACCTCAGATTTTGAATCTAAAATTTACTCAGACCAGCGATTTTAGCCAATCTGAGGAACCCTCAGATGTGCGAAGA
>NW_009798780.1:0-2717 GCF_000520075.1 Aphanomyces astaci
CCATCGCAAAGGTATATTATTCGACGGGCCGACTACCTTCGAATTTGACCGTCTTGCCTTTTATTCTACAGGACCTTTCCCCAAAGGTCGTCAGCTTTAGCTAGCTTTTAGATAGGTCACTTTTACATTTGCCTAACATTGGATCTACTCCTTTCTTGCTGTGTTCTTCTTGGCCAAGCCGAGAGTATCCGGTCCTGAAGTCCGAACCTCCGGACCTTCGTAACTTCTGTGCGTCTAACCCCTATGACCGTCACAACAATTGAACATGCGACAAGCTGAGTTTATTCTACGGTTCCGCAGGCCACAGGTGTCGAAGTTGGGGCGATCGTAGGCACCACCGTCGTGGGGGCTACAGTGGTGGTGGTTGGCACAGGCGTGGTGGTGGTACGGACGGGCTTGGGCGCGGGGGGTTGATTGTGGCAGTAGTTACTCAGGACGATGTACTTGTCCAGATCAGATGCCGGCCCCATGCCAGATTGCACATAACAATCGCGGACAATCTTATCCACGATGTAGTGCAAAGCGCTGTGGCAGGCCCTGTTCTTGCACTTTTCGTCGTTGCTTCCGAGTTTGTCACACGAGTTCATCCAGTTAACGACTTTGGTCGTGTTGCACCACTTCAACGCGGTGGTGGTGGTGGCGAAGATAGCCGTCAAGAGAAGGGCAAACAACAACGGGCGGTTCATATTGGTCTGTGGACAACTGGGATGGTTTGGAAGTGATGATGCTAAACGGATCCAAGTTTACACTTGAGACAATGATGGAGCTTTTCCGACGGTTGCATTTGTACATTTTCACCGTCGGGTGACCATGATAATTATAACTCAGGCGGCTTTCCCCACACCTACATCGACATGGCTCGTCACATTTCTGCGATCACTATTTGTTGCCTTTGATTGTACGAGCTGTACAGCAGGCCACTGAACCAGTAAATTAGGTACTGATGAAATAGTAGATGTATTGGATATATTTAGTGGTATACAAAATACAATATGTTTGCTGATCAAAAATCCTGTCTTCGTAATTAACTGTAACCCTATGTTTTAGTAAATGATCGATAACTACGGCAGAGATCGAGAAACCTCGTAATTCGTCAATCTATTGATCAGTAGATGAGGTTCATGATCAAAGATGCAAATATAGAGGTATATCTCCGTCTGCGATTAGGACGCGCTCTAATTGGTCGACACGATTTAGCGCCAAAATATCAAGTCCTATCCATTCGTCTTGCAAGTCCCCAGCACGAATAACTTGTAATACACAACACCACTCAGTGTCTTGCCATGCGCGTCACGTCAATGCTTGAACGACTGCAAGACCAGCAGCGTCGGATAGACTGCATCTCCAACAAAGTCTGGTTGAGTACGGCGAAGCAGCCGACGAAGACAACGACGTCCAAGATGCCAACAACCCATTAATTATGGACAAAGTCATTGAAGAGGCTGGCGATGAAGCGTTCCGCGTGCTGACAAACTTCACTCCAAGCGAATTCGACATCATCTGGGCCAATGTGGAGCGTGCAATGAAATCGAAGTGGTTTGAAGATCGAGGAAGAAAGTCCAAGTTGACGCCCAAGGATGCCCTCTATGTTACCCTGACTGTTCCCAATCACTACCAGTCCTGGGAGAAGCATGCCGTCGATTTCAACCTGAAAGCGCCAAGGTTGGAGAAGATCGTCGTCAAAGTTGTGGAATTGTGCTCACCGATCCTGTACGACACGTTCGTGACAATGCCGAGATAATGAGCCTGGGCCGGAAGTTTATGCACTACCCGTACGCGTTGTACGCGACGGACGTCAAGTTTCAGCCTTCCCACCGACCATCTGGAAGGTTTGGGGAGCAGAAGCACTATTTCAGCGCCAAATATGAGCTGTAAGGTCTGAAAATAGAAGCGCCTGTCTCACCTGACGGTCGTCTTGTCGATATAACCCCTCATGTGCCGGGCGCTGTGGCCGATTTGACGTTGATCCGCAACCGCCTTGACGAACACCAACGATTCCTCTCTAAGGAAGCAAGTGAGTCCATGATCAACGACAACGACAAGCCCTTTCGTGACCATCCAAATTCGTGTGGACAAAGGGTACATCGGCCTTGCGGCTTCGTTGCGTGCTATACACCCGAAGAAGAAACCTTCCGGTGGCGCGCTGGACAGGCATGACCTTGACCGGAACAAGGAGGTATTTTTGGATTGCGTTATTATTGAGAACTTCTTCGGCCGCGTCAGCATGTTGTGGAAGGTGTCCTATGCAACGTTCGTTTGGGGTGAGAAGCTGTATGATGACATCCAGCGACTTAAATTCTCGCTGGCCAACTTCCATGCCTCGCTGATGCCATTGAGATTGGAAGACCACAACAGCTACCGAGCTGTAATGGTGCGGTACAAGCGTATGGCGGTGGAGAACACGACACAGCGCGCTGCAGCTCAACGTCACTACGTGCAGAGCCGAGCGGAAAGACTTGCTGCCAGTGCAGCACGTGCTGATCGCGTAGTCTTCACGTCACCTTCTGTGAATCGCCGTCGTTGAGTTTTTGATGACGCGAATATAATTACTTGCTTATTGTATGTAAACACATCAAGTATAAATAAAAAGTATTTTTTGTTATTAATGTTCGGTCCTAGTTTCCGAATTGCTTGATTTTAGTTTACCACCTCGTGAAATAGTAAATAACTGAGTCTTTGCGCTGATGATTTGTCATTGCGTACATTTTATTCCATTT
>NW_009798781.1:0-2762 GCF_000520075.1 Aphanomyces astaci
TCATCCACATGTCATCCACGCTTTTAATTCAACAATTATATTATATTAACCATAGTATCCAAGGTTGGTATTAATATTCAATGGGGTCCGTAAGTCTTAACAGTAAGTATTAATGGTACTACTACGTACTGTAGTACAGTACGGTACTGTAGTTGTTTTGGTTTACTGGTATTGCACTACATGTACACTACTGTAGTAACATACGGAGTATAACTGTAGTGTACTCCGGAGTAATAAGAACAACTCAAATGATTACGTAAGCAATGGTGGTAGTACTGGCTACGCACCATCCGAAGAACCGCAAAAGCACTTCGTCATTATTGCCGCCACTATGACAACGACAAAATACCAGGCCGTTTCCATTGGTGCACGTGCTGCTTCTCCCAAGGATGGTCATCAGAAGGCCAATGCCTTTTCGAAGCTCCTCTTTCGATGGGCGACGCCATTGATGGCTCTGGGCAACGAGCGGCAACTTGACCCCGCTGACGTATGGCCTCTTCAGCTCGAGAACCAGTGCAGCGTCGTCGGTCGTGTATTTGAGCCCGTGTTCATCCAATCGCACTCGATCATGTGGGCCATCGCGTCCGTGTTTGGGTGGGACATGCTCTGGATTCTAGTCATGCAAGTGGGTAAAGTCCTAGGCTCCCTCTACGGTCCATACGTGCTGCAGCAGATCGTGCTGTCCATGGAATCAAATGCTGGTTTCGACATCACGTACTGCCTCGAGCTCATCGCGTCGCTCGTGGTGGTGCGCGTCGTGTCGGCGCTTCTGTCGGCGCACTCGGACTTGCAAATGCAAATGGTTGTCGTCAAGGTCACGTCGGCCCTCCAGCACTTGTTGTTTCAAAAGTCGCTTCGATTGGACGCCGCATCGCGTCGAGTCAAGTCCACGGGTGAGATCTCTAACTTGTTCTTGTCCGACATTCCCACGATCGTGGCCTTTTCCATGGTGGGCAACCAACTCGTGATCCTACCGGTCCAAATCATCTTGACGCTGTGGCTGCTCTACACTGTGATCGGGTGGTCCACGTTTGTCGGGGCCGCAGTCGTCGTATTCACGCTAGGGGGCAACCAGTTCCTGTCCAACACGATCGAGACGACCTTTGACGCGCTCATGAGCCAAAAAGACACGCGCATGAAAGCGATCAACGAAATGTTTGGCGCGATGCAAATCATCAAACTGAATGCGTGGGAAGAAATGTTTGCCGCGAAATTGGCCGTCGAACGCACCAAAGAGCTCGAGATTTTGTGGCGTTTGTTCGTTCTCGTCACGATCAGTGTCGTGCTGCTCTACTTGGGGCCAACTCTCGTGACCATTGCCTCGTTTGCATCGTACACGTTGCTGCAGCACCAAACCCTCCCCGCGTCGACCTTGTTTACCGCGCTCAGCTACTTTACCATGCTCAAGTTTCCATTTTCGTCACTGTCGATGACCATCTCCTCGACCATGCAAGCGCTCGTGTCTCTTCGACGTGTGACAGAGTTCCTCGACTTGACCGAAAAGAACGCGACCACCGTCTTCACGCCAGCCACGGCCCCCAAGGACAGGCTCCAGAACTACGTCGACAACGACGTGGTTGTGGCCATCGAAAACGCGAGCATTGGCTGGGACGTAGCCACCCCCCTCTTCCGAAACGTCAACTTGACCATCAAGCGCGGCGAGTTTGTGGTCGTGCATGGGTCGGTGGGCGAAGGCAAGTCGTCCCTGTGTGCCGCCTTGTTGGGCGAAATGGACAAGTTCAACGGGTCCATCTTTGTGGGGGGGCGTGTCGCGTACTACTCGCAGCAAGCGTGGATTCAAAACATGACCATTCGCGACAACATCCTCTTTGGTCACCCCTACGACCGCGTCAAGTACAACAACGTGCTGGCTGCATGTGCACTGTCCAAGGACCTGACGCTGTTTCCAGCCGGCGACCGGACCGAGATTGGCCAGAAGGGGGTCAACTTGTCGGGGGGGCAGAAGGCCCGCATCAGCCTGGCCCGGGCGTGCTACAGTGACGCCGACATTTTCATCTTGGACTCGCCCTTGTCTGCTGTGGACGCGATCGTGCAAAACGAGATTTTCACCAAGTGTTTTCTCGGTTTGCTTCGTCTCAAGACGATCGTGTTGGTCACGCACTCGCCGGAAATCATCGCGTCCTCATTTATCCATCGCACGATTGAAGTAAAGGACGGCCAAGTGGTCGATCAGGATGTGGTGGCTCTGGAAACCAGTCACGATAGGACGATCTTGATCGACCCAACGTTGCCTAGTCGACCTGGGTTTCAAGTGTCCAACGAAGTGTTGACGAAAGCGTACACGCCGACGCCCAACGACTACAGCACGATCATGTCGCCGTCCGTGTCGTCGCCCCTTGGCGGGCTCGGGGACAACTTATTTACGCCGGTGATGAAGCTCCGTGGCCAGACATTCGACGACGTTTCTGGCCAATTAGTGCAGGACGAAGAGCGGATGCAAGGCGACGTGTCATTGTCCGTGTACAGCGAGTACCTAGATGCGGCGGGGGGGTACGGTGCCGTGGTGAGTTTGTTATTTGGGTTGATCTTGTGGCAAGCGCTCACCGTGGGCAGCGACCTGTGGTTGAACGTGTGGACAGGCACGGTTGCAACCGAGTCCCCTCAGTAGTTTTTAGCCCAAACGTGGTACTACTTGAGCATTTACGCCGCGCTCGCTTTTCTGGCGGTATTTGCGACGGTGATTCAGTCGCTGATCGTGTACAGTTCGTGCATGAAGGCGTCCAGAGCATTGTTTGAGCACA
>NW_009798782.1:0-2713 GCF_000520075.1 Aphanomyces astaci
CGTGGTATGCCATGGTATACAGCCAAGATCGCGTTCTCCTTGTAGATGACTTCCCCTCGCTCAACCGGCAATCCACGGTGTCGCGTCTGCTTTCGGCACCATCTCCGAGTTTCCGACAGATATTACCAGTCTCATGGATCAAACCGTGGATCCGTGCACCGACTTCATTTCGTATTCATGCGGGACGTGGTACAATAAGACCACCCTCCATAGCAAAGCCACAATCAATATGTTCACCGTGATTGCCGCTGCGGCGGACAAGGTGATCGAAAAGTTGTTTAACGCCAAGCTGCCTAAACTCGCCGAGTTCTATGACTCATGTATGAACACTGACACAATAGACACCTTGGGCTTGGCTCCCATCGAAGCCCACCTCAAGGCGATCCGCAGCGCCAACTCTACCGTCGAAGCTATCTTTCGCGGCGCGGCCATCTCCAACGCCACCGGCGTGAATCTGTTCGTGAAGTTGTCGATCTGGCCCGACGACGCCGACGTCACCCGCAACATCTTGAGTGCCGAACACCCGGGATCGCCGTTTGGCCGAGAATATTTCCACGAACCATTGTGGGCCGATGTTGAAAAGCCGTACCGTAAATACCTTGCCACGATCTTCACGCTGGCCGGCCACGCGGAGGTGGAGGCGGCCATTGATGTCGTGATTGATTTTGAACGCCTCTTTGCCGGGGTAGTTCTGTCCAATCGCAGGCTCCAATCGGCCGTGACGTCCGACAACATCCAGTTGTCGCTCAGCGCCGCCAACGCGTCGTATCCATTGGGGGTAGGTCTCCAATTGCAAGCGTTTGGGTTCGACGTCGGCGAAGGGTCCAACACGACCACAGTCGTTTTGAGGAACATCCGTTATTTAGATGGCATAGAAGGGCTTCTCCCGTCTTGACCGTCGACAGCCTCAAGACCATTATCGAGTACAAAGTGCTCGACTTCAACGCGCCGTTCCTGTCAACACCGTTTGTGGAAGCACACTCGAACTTCTTTAAGATTAAAAATGGCCTCAAAGTACCCCCGTCGCGGGCCATGATCTGCCGCACTCAGGTGCAGACATCCATGGGCGAACTACTGGGCTCGTACTATCTCAAGGAAGTGTGGACAACCGATACTGCCGCGTTCGCCGACTCGCTCGTGCTGAAGCTGAAAGCGGCCTTCAAGACCGAACTGGAAAGTGCGGGGTGGCTCGATGACACAACTCGGGCCAACTGCACGACCAAGATGTCCAAGCTCGCCCAACTCTTGGGGGGGCCTAAGAACCCCAAGACGTACCCCACCTTGACGTTTGACCCCAAGGCTTACATTGCCAACCTGAACAAGGTGTCTGCGTTCGACACTGCGTTCAAACTAGCTCAGATCGACACTGCCGTGGACAAGCAGATTTGGGTGGATACACCTGCGTATGACGCGAATGCGGGGTACCATGAGGCGACAAACACGCTCTTGTTTCCCGCCGCCATCTGGCAGCCCCCGTTCTACTATGCCAAGGCGGACCCGTCCGTGAACTATGCCGCCATTGGCAGTACCATCGGCCACGAAATCACCCACGGCTTCGACATCGACAGCGACGGCAAAATTAATCTGTTGTGGACTGCTAACGTGACGAAAACGTTCGACGAAAAAGCCAAGTGCTTCATCGAGCAGTATGGGTCCATGGACGTCAAGAGCGAGCTCACGGGTGATTTTCTCGGCAAGTTGGACGGCAAATTGACACTGCGGGAAACTATCGCCGACAATGGGGGCCTCAACACTGCGTACCGGGCGTACCGGGACTACGTGCACGCTGAGGCCGAAGCCACCAAATACACCAAGGAAACAGGCAAAAAGATGTTTTGGATCTCGCACGCCCAATTGCAGTGCGCAAAGAACAGCGACGAGTACCTCCAGTATCTGCTCACCCGCGAACACCCCCCTGGTCGCTACCGCTTCATCGGGTCAGTTCAAAACTCGGTCGATTTTGCCAAGGCGTTCAACTGTCCTGTGGACTCGCCCATGAACCCGACCAAGAAGTGTGTTTTGTGGGAATAGATTTATAAACTCGATGAATGCTTCCAAGTGATGTAAATCAAGAGGTGGTTTTGGCACAACAAAATCGTCGTAATCACAACCTTTGCAGTTTAAATCACAGCAAGTACTCCGGAGTAGTATTTGAGAACCCTGTTCAATCGAATCTCGCTGACCGAATCGGGCACCGATCTCTTCCATTGGTCAATCCGAAATTTATTGTCGCTGATTAGCTTCTACGTAGTATTAATACAATCCATTTTCGATTTTCTACCAGAAAGGGTGAAGGGGATATTAATTAGCCAATCAGATATCTCGGCTCTATTTGTGCTCGATTGACAGTGAACGAAATAAGCACACATACTGTAGTACAGTACCTGAGTACAGTCAGAATTGCATACCGCTTAGTGAAGTTGCCCGAACAGGGCCTATACGCTTTACGCTTTGGGCACAGTCTCCTCGTGTGTTCATCGTTTTCTTCTTCTAAGGCTAACGGTATTACTATACTACTGTGGTGCAATTTTTATCCGTCTATAAAGGTACAGTACCTATTCGATCTAAACCGTTGTATATAAATAATTCTACTACAAATCAGATGTGGTGCACGTCATCTATAAACTACCAACTTTTCACAAAATTTTCTGACTTCTATTTCATATTCATTACTCAAAATTGCAGCAAATTGAGACGTATAATCGACAGATCT
>NW_009798783.1:0-2698 GCF_000520075.1 Aphanomyces astaci
GTCGCCTTGTCCTTTTCGCTGAGATTTGGACTTGGGAACGGAATCGAGTACTAACGTTATAATAGTGGGTGTCAGAGTTGCAACAAGTTCATGGCAACAAGTAGCAAACTGTGATTCCATTGGTCGAAATGGACACAGCGCAACTTGCCGAGGCGCCCGCGACTTGTCAGAAAATCTTCACAAGTCGGCAAGTAATAACTCTGGCAGGTAAAATGTTCGATTTCGGCGCATGGCCTTTGAGAGGATCTCGACAGCGATTGGGCTATCTTAGCCGCATCCTCACCGCACACAGCTGAAGCTACAACGTTCTCAACATGCCGCCGCGCAAGTCACGTCCCTCGAAAGGAGTCGACCTCGCTGATCGAACGCCATCAAAGAGAGTTCTCTGGACCAAAGATAGTGTTGGCGATGGCAAGTCCAGCATGGACGTCGTGATCGCGTGGATGTCGGTCGAGACGAACTATGTTCGATGGAAAGGTGGCGACAAACACAGCGGCTCCACCAAGGCCTCCCTGGCAGCTGAAGTTGTGGAACGACTCGCCAACAACGGCATACACCATCGCACCACAAAGGACGTTGTCCAAAAGATTGGGGATGTCGAGCGCTCGTACCGGACAGCATGCGACTGGCTTGCCAACACCGGGCAAGGCATTGTGGACGAAGACAGCATCCGAAAGGAGGTACAACGTCTTTGTCCGTACTACTACAGTTTGGACGAGGTCATGCGTGATCGCGCATCTACAGCCCCTATCGTGACGAGCGAGAACATGAACGAAGCGTCCAGCGATGAAGACGTGCCATCAACGCCGGAAGCACCATCAAGCGCCTCGAAGAAACGGACTGCGGCGGCTGCGAAGTTGGATGATTGGACAGAGATCAATGCGCGTGCGTACGCACTGAAACGACAGCAGTTGGAGTTCACCCGTGATGTGGAGGAGCGAAAGCTCCAAGTGGACATGCAACGTGAAGCAAGGTTGGCGGAGGAGACGAAGCTCAACGTCCGCCTTTTGACAATCCAGGCTGACGAAGCCCATTGGAAGTTTGAGCTTGCGCGAGAAGCAGCGGCAGTGGATGCGCGTATCAAAAAGATCCAAACACGAAAAGATCTCAAAGAGCGCGGGTGGAGTGACGCCGACATCGACATGGCGTGTCCAATATAACTATATAAATGCAAAAAATGGAAATGCTTTCGTGTTAAAAAGGGTAGCCAGTCTCAATGAGTAGTTGGTTGAGTACGATGCTGCGTTTGTCGGCGCTCTCGATATCATCGGTGGGCTCGATGGTGTTTGGGGGGAAGCATACACGACACCCACGGAGATCAGCATTGCAATTGCAGTTGACTTGGAGCTCGATCCAAGCCGCAGGGACAATATCATCCTCGGTTACCAGGATGTTGTGGAGGATCGAAGCAGCAAGAATTGTTTTGATAATGGAAGCCATTGCTGGTTTGCCGTCCATAACTTTGCGAATGCGTTTTAAATACTGAAAACGACCCTTCAGCATTCCAATGCAGTGCTCAGCTTTGATTCGTCCTTTGGCGATATGCGAGTTAAACCACGACTTATGATGCTCCATGACTTGATGGGTTTGATTTTTGAATGCCGGAACCAAACAGGACGACAATTGGTAAGCCGAATCGCCCAACAAGAACTGACTCCGATCAAAATACTGCCTGGCATGGATGAACAATTTACTGTTCCGCCAAAGTCGGTTGTCGTGAGTAGATCCAGGCCAACCGGTGTAGATATCACGAATAATGGCACGGTGGTCACAAACAATTTGAGCAGCAACAGCGTAGCACCCCTTGCGCGAGTAGTAGTCTTCACCATGCAAGGTCGGTTTGAACTCAAACGGAAAGAGAGTGCCATCGATAAACCCAACACAATTGGAGAAGCCACACATGGATTGGATCTCTCCGGCGATTGCAAGTGATTCGTCACGGTTTGGCCAACCTATGAACTGGTCACGAAGCAGCACAACTGCGTCCGTAACACGGCGAATGAACAGACTGACCGTTCCGGCACCAATTCCAAAAAATGACGCAAGGTGCTCGTTGGACACGGCGTTGCCATTAGCGCCCAAGTAATACAAAAACACGAGCAAGTGGTGGGCAACGGGGGCTTTGGTGACTTTGCCATGAATGGAACGAAACGTGGGCTGCTTGTCAATGAGAGCCAAAATGCTGTGAAAGGAGCGACGTTCCATACGAAACAGCTTGCGGAATCTCGTATCCTTGATTTCAAAAAGGAAGTGGTGGAACCGGGTTCGCTTGAACGGGTCGTTGCGCCTCACAACAGAATACCGTTGCCGCTCAATGGCATGGAGTAGTTGCAAACATTGTTGGTCTAACTCGTCTTCGTCGCTGTCCTCGTTGTCGAGCAATTCTCGGCACAATCTCATGAACAAGCGACGCTCCAATTGAGCTGTTGCATTCCGCAACAAGTGTACACGCTCGCTGATCTTCACCATGATGTTGCAACTTGTCGTCTGAACTTGCTGCTGGGTGTTTCACAGTATATTTTTAAACGAAACGCTGCTATTGGCTGTAATGAGATTTTAATAGCAACTTGTTGCAACGAACTTGTTGCAACTCTGACACCCACTAATACATACTAGTATTGACTCTCACCACCGGTACTATTTTAGTACAGACTGTTACCGGTAGTAGGTACTCCAGAGTACTAGTACTTCAAGTACT
>NW_009798784.1:0-2729 GCF_000520075.1 Aphanomyces astaci
TGATACATGATATCGTATATCAAGGAGGATTTCATCGGTGTAACTGCCACGAACAGTTTCATCCTGGTTGCTTTTGTAGAAACCTCCAGATAATAGTGGGTGTCAGAGTTGCAACAAGTTCATGGCAACAAGTAGCAAACTGTGATTCCATTGGTCGAAATGGACACAGCGCAACTTGCCGAGGCGCCCGCGACTTGTCAGAAAATCTTCACAAGTCGGCAAGTAATAACTCTGGCAGGTAAAATGTTCGATTTCGGCGCATGGCCTTTGAGAGGATCTCGACAGCGATTGGGCTATCTTAGCCGCATCCTCACCGCACACAGCTGAAGCTACAACGTTCTCAACATGCCGCCGCGCAAGTCACGTCCCTCGAAAGGAGTCGACCTCGCTGATCGAACGCCATCAAAGAGAGTTCTCTGGACCAAAGATAGTGTTGGCGATGGCAAGTCCAGCATGGACGTCGTGATCGCGTGGATGTCGGTCGAGACGAACTATGTTCGATGGAAAGGTGGCGACAAACACAGTGGCTCCACCAAGGCCTCCCTGGCAGCTGAAGTTGTGGAACGACTCGCCAACAACGGCATACACCATCGCACCACAAAGGACGTTGTCCAAAAGATTGGGGATGTCGAGCGCTCGTACCGGACAGCATGCGACTGGCTTGCCAACACCGGGCAAGGCATTGTGGACGAAGACAGCATCCGAAAGGAGGTACAACGTCTTTGTCCGTACTACTACAGTTTGGACGAGGTCATGCGTGATCGCGCATCTACAGCCCCTATCGTGACGAGCGAGAACATGAACGAAGCGTCCAGCGATGAAGACGTGCCATCAACGCCGGAAGCACCATCAAGCGCCTCGAAGAAACGGACTGCGGCGGCTGCGAAGTTGGATGATTGGACAGAGATCAATGCGCGTGCGTACGCACTGAAACGACAGCAGTTGGAGTTCACCCGTGATGTGGAGGAGCGAAAGCTCCAAGTGGACATGCAACGTGAAGCAAGGTTGGCGGAGGAGACGAAGCTCAACGTCCGCCTTTTGACAATCCAGGCTGACGAAGCCCATTGGAAGTTTGAGCTTGCGCGAGAAGCAGCGGCAGTGGATGCGCGTATCAAAAAGATCCAAACACGAAAAGATCTCAAAGAGCGCGGGTGGAGTGACGCCGACATCGACATGGCGTGTCCAATATAACTATATAAATGCAAAAAATGGAAATGCTTTCGTGTTAAAAAGGGTAGCCAGTCTCAATGAGTAGTTGGTTGAGTACGATGCTGCGTTTGTCGGCGCTCTC
Organism: Aphanomyces astaci; assembly: GCF_000520075.1. Taxonomy (NCBI): domain Eukaryota; phylum Oomycota; class Saprolegniomycetes; order Saprolegniales; family Verrucalvaceae; genus Aphanomyces; species Aphanomyces astaci. The sequence continues at coordinate 1,292 of NW_009798784.1, forward strand.
GATATCATCGGTGGGCTCGATGGTGTTTGGGGGGAAGCATACACGACACCCACGGAGATCAGCATTGCAATTGCAGTTGACTTGGAGCTCGATCCAAGCCGCAGGGACAATATCATCCTCGGTTACCAGGATGTTGTGGAGGATCGAAGCAGCAAGAATTGTTTTGATAATGGAAGCCATTGCTGGTTTGCCGTCCATAACTTTGCGAATGCGTTTTAAATACTGAAAACGACCCTTCAGCATTCCAATGCAGTGCTCAGCTTTGATTCGTCCTTTGGCGATATGCGAGTTAAACCACGACTTATGATGCTCCATGACTTGATGGGTTTGATTTTTGAATGCCGGAACCAAACAGGACGACAATTGGTAAGCCGAATCGCCCAACAAGAACTGACTCCGATCAAAATACTGCCTGGCATGGATGAACAATTTACTGTTCCGCCAAAGTCGGTTGTCGTGAGTAGATCCAGGCCAACCGGTGTAGATATCACGAATAATGGCACGGTGGTCACAAACAATTTGAGCAGCAACAGCGTAGCACCCCTTGCGCGAGTAGTAGTCTTCACCATGCAAGGTCGGTTTGAACTCAAACGGAAAGAGAGTGCCATCGATAAACCCAACACAATTGGAGAAGCCACACATGGATTGGATCTCTCCGGCGATTGCAAGTGATTCGTCACGGTTTGGCCAACCTATGAACTGGTCACGAAGCAGCACAACTGCGTCCGTAACACGGCGAATGAACAGACTGACCGTTCCGGCACCAATTCCAAAAAATGACGCAAGGTGCTCGTTGGACACGGCGTTGCCATTAGCGCCCAAGTAATACAAAAACACGAGCAAGTGGTGGGCAACGGGGGCTTTGGTGACTTTGCCATGAATGGAACGAAACGTGGGCTGCTTGTCAATGAGAGCCAAAATGCTGTGAAAGGAGCGACGTTCCATACGAAACAGCTTGCGGAATCTCGTATCCTTGATTTCAAAAAGGAAGTGGTGGAACCGGGTTCGCTTGAACGGGTCGTTGCGCCTCACAACAGAATACCGTTGCCGCTCAATGGCATGGAGTAGTTGCAAACATTGTTGGTCTAACTCGTCTTCGTCGCTGTCCTCGTTGTCGAGCAATTCTCGGCACAATCTCATGAACAAGCGACGCTCCAATTGAGCTGTTGCATTCCGCAACAAGTGTACACGCTCGCTGATCTTCACCATGATGTTGCAACTTGTCGTCTGAACTTGCTGCTGGGTGTTTCACAGTATATTTTTAAACGAAACGCTGCTATTGGCTGTAATGAGATTTTAATAGCAACTTGTTGCAACGAACTTGTTGCAACTCTGACACCCACTAATAAAGAAACCGACTGTGAAACCCCTGCTACGACCCACTCGGCACCACCAAACCATGACTGCCATCGAACTCGAGGAATTGGAAGACAAATTA
>NW_009798785.1:0-4159 GCF_000520075.1 Aphanomyces astaci
TTGCATTGTTGGAGGACCTTGGCCTTTCCCGATTGCTTCTTGATTGCACACACAGCTTTGTCTGTTCGAGCCAAGTTGAGTGGAAATGCGAATGTGGAATGCGCCGTCCGTCCTCCGTCCAATAACGTTGCAGCAATGCCGGATGACGCAGTTGCCAGGGCTATTTCACCATTGCTGCGAACTTCGGCGAGGAGGAGATTGAGCAGAAACGTTTTGCCAGTTCCACCAGGGGCGTCCAAAAACGATATACTTCCGCGTTCGCTGTTGATCGCATCCTTCAACTTGTTATATACGTCGAGCTGTTCAGGGGAGTTCTCCAGTTGTGGGCGTCTTTCTTCCACGAAATTCAACAGAGCTTGGCGGTCGTAGCTTTTTTCTCGAGCCACTTCCGCGCAGAGCACACCGCGGCGTTGAAGTGGTACATCGATACCAAAGTCCTTCAGTGTCTTCCCCGAAGTCATCAACACTTTGTCTTCAATCATAACCAGAGCTTCGTTGTGCATGTCGGCGGTCATGGCAAGTTCATGGTCGCCAAGTTCTTGGCGCAGTCGGAACAGGATGTCTTCAGACATGGAGTCTTTATACTTGTCCCATAGGTCACTTGCGCGGGCGGGAAAATACGCCGTCAAAACAATCACGAAGAGGTCGCGGATTTTGGAGGGGGACTTTGTTTCTTCAGCTTCGTCCATGAGGTGGATGAGGTGATTTTCTTCCTCAAGCAAGCCCAGGAGTAGGCATGCTTGTTTGTACGTAGGGCATTCAACTTCATCCACAGTTCGGAGCGACGTGAACGAAGTGGAACCTCGGACATTGTGCAGCAAAAGTCGCAAGTAAAAGCACTCTTGATGGACTGGATGGACAGAATACACACGCCCCAATGTGTCGGTGACTTTGATCCCAGGCCAATTGTCCACAGCTTGGCCACGCTCGCGACGCTTCCATTTCTTGTCCGGCACTTGCCACGTGTAGTACGCAGGAATTTCGGCATATAGCAAGGTTCGAGCAAACTCGTCCACTTGATTCAGCTTGAAAAACGCGGTCAAAGTTGTATCACGCCGTTGCTCAATTGCGCGGTTGACCGACTCTGGCGTAAAGTACACTCGCTCTCCGTTTTCAAGATGCACCGCTAATTGGACGACAGCAGGGTAGCGGTCATGTATGGAGAAGTTAAGTATTCTCCACACTGCCTCGTTGCTGTTGATGTACCGCCCGACTTGGTACTGCTTGATTTCATCATTCTCCACTGCCGCATTGTTGGAGTTGTTGGAGATCTGAAAAACGGCTTGATCGCTTCCTTTGTAGATGTACTTGCAAATGTACTTGATGGCCTTGACGGAGTGGCAAAACTCGACGTTGATGTGCGCATCGAAGATTTTGCAAAGGATTGGAGAGTACGGCGCGACGTATCGGTTGTCGTAGGTAAACATTTGACCATGCACCTTCTTGACAAAAGTGCGGCCACCTTCCTGAGGACTTCGCCTTCTGTACAACGGGTACCCTTCATTGTCCGTGCGTGTCTCGGAAATGAATTGCCTGGGGTATCGCTTTGTGCACTTTCCATTCTTCATGCAGGGGCATTTCGGATTGATTTGCCCACACGGACCATGAAGCATGTTGTTGGTGACAATCTCGTAAAGCCTTAGGTCTTCTTGGGGATCAGGAATTTCAGCAGAGATGACGCTGTCGACTTGATCAGGGCGAAGTTTCTCGCGGAGCCACAGTAGAGCATGCGTATGAGGTAAGCCGCGCTTTTGCCACTCGATTGTGTACTTATAACAGAGGGCATCGCCGTAGAGAACTTTCAGGAGCTTGATGAATTTGTCGCGCTTTTCTTCGAAGACTCTTGCGACAATGTCGTCCCGTTGAGTGTTGGCTAACCCACAATGCAGTTGCTTCGTGATCTCAGGCCACTTGGGTTTGCACGTGAACGTGAAAAAGAGGCACGGTCGGCCATGAGTTCGCACAAAACACAATGCGTCTTGCGCATACAGGTGCATATGACGTGGGCTTCCCGTGAACGACGACGGCAAAATCACCTTGGTTCCGATTTGTTCAGGTCTCAAACCGTCGCCACGAACAGCGTCTCGCAAATGAACGTATTCCTCGGCGCGGAGCCTGGACTGATTGTTGCGAATGTAACCGAGCCGCTCCGACTCGATTTTCGCATACATATCCGTCAAGAATTGGCTGAAGAGTTCGCGATAATAGAGCAGCGGATTTCGTTCGCCTTGTCGAATCATCAAGTGGTACGCGTAGAACTGTCTGCATGACACCGTTTTCGAAACAGGGTGGTTCGTGCCAGGCTTCACTTGAGGAATCGCAATATGGTATCCATCGCGGCCGTCCCAAAAGATCAACGGGTACTGCAAGGAATCGTACGCGGGATTGGTTTCAGCAATTCGCTTCAATCGGCCGTCTCTTTGCTCAATGACGATGTCACGATTCGACGTTGTATCTCCAGCAAGAATGATGGCGACCTCAGACGTTATTGGGGCGTTGTAGCGTCGATCGTGCTCGTTGGGGGGAGTCTTGTCGGCACAAATGCGAAGTCTGTGCGATGGCTCCAAGGCACGAAACTTGCTCTTGAATTGCCGCACCAAGTGATTGCGCTCATCCAGCATGTTTTGGAGCTCAACAACAATTTCCCGATGGGTTTGATCCATTCCAAGTGCATTCATGCGCCGCTCAATCTCTTCGTCCTTGTTGTCGGTGAAGTAGATTTGAAGGTACTTCGCTTCTTGACCGACTTGGGGAAGTAAAGAACCAATCCGATGGTAAACTTGACCCTGAATGCGACACGTTGGCATAAATCCTTGACCGAGATCGATTGTGTCCGCCCCAAAGCTCGTCATTTGGAACATGGAGTTGTACTTTCGGATGTACTTCCAGAACATCTTGGAGATGTCACTCTGGGTGAACAGCAACATCTCCAAAAACGGCGGAGGTTGAGGCAATCGTTCCAAATGCACCTTTCCACCAATGCAGCACATGCCAATCGCCTCGCCTTTGAACTTCAACGCATCGCAGTAACGACACTTCACATCCATATCGCCGACGCTCACCGCAATCGAAGTCGCGTAGTCCACATCGGGCGAGTAGTTTAATCCCGCACGAACGAAGTGCTCGATTTTTCGAAATCGTGCAGCGGCCATTCGTTCAGCGTTCGCATTGCGGCGACGAACGGCTTCTTGAACCGACTCCTCCCGTCTCGCTTCAGCTTGACGCTGAGCATCCATGTCACGGCGTTGTTGAGATTCTTCAGAGGACTCCTGTTCCCGGGCTCTCACTTGACGCTGGAAATCCAGTTCACGCCGTTGTTGAACTTGTACAGCACTTTCCTCCGCCCTCGCTCTTGCTTGGCGCTCAGCGGCCACTGCACGACGTTGTTGAGTTTCCTCAGCGGACTCCTGTTCCCGGGCTCTCGCTTGACGCTGGGCATCCATATCACGGCGTTGTTGAGATTCCTCAGCGGACTCCTGTTCCCGAGCTCTCGCTTGACGCTGGGCATCCATGTCACGCCGTTGTTGAACTTGCAAACCACTTTCGTCCGCCCTCACTCTGGCTTGGCGCTCGGTGGCCACTGCACGACGTTGTTGAGTTGCATCAGGAGTCTCCGCATGTCGAGCTAAAGCATGACGCTCCGCATCAGCTGCTCGGCGTTGTTGCGTTTCCTCAGGTGTTTCAGCCTCTCGGGCTCTTGCTTGGCGCTGGGCATCCAGTGCACGGTGACGTCGATCCGAATTCATGCCTTGTTCGCGGTTGAGTTGAAATCGCTGCGCTCTTTCACTTGCACGCCGGGCAGCTGCACGAACACGGTTTTGCTCACGATGGGCTTCGGCTTGTTGGTCGGTTTCGGCTGCACGTCGGGCTGCAGCACGCTCACGGTTACGTTGACGATTTTCGCTTTCGCGGGAGTTAACACTCATGTTAATGGGGTTCTTGCCTAATCACAATCAATCAGTGCAAGAACATAATTGTGATTGTCTTCATTGGCTTCAAAACATAGTCCATAGTCACATAATGGACCGGACTTCGTATATGACATTTACCGTTACGTGCTCCACCATACAATATTGCTATTGAACGGCCCGAAGCTGTGTTTAACTCGTTCTATTGAACCAAAAGAAACCCATACGTAAAACCAGGAATTAATTCCTAG
>NW_009798786.1:0-2668 GCF_000520075.1 Aphanomyces astaci
GTTTACCACGTTCGGCTGCGTTGACACATGGGTGTCAGATGGCGGTTCTCACTTCAAGAACGAAGTAATCGAGAAGGAGCGGAAGTTGGTGGGTGCCCACCATCATATCACGACAGCCTACAGTCCTTGGGCGAACGGGACTGTAGAAGTAGTCAACCAACTAGTGCTGCGCGCAGTGAAGGCGCTGCTCAGCGAAATGAAGCTGAACGCCGACGAATGGCCGCATGTGTTGCCCCTCGTTCAAGGCGCACTCAACCATCAGCCGGCGGACCGGCTGGGAGGAATTGCGCCTGTGACAGCGTTTACCGGCCTGCTAGCCAAGACCCCGCTGGCAGGATTTGTCCACCCGACGTCCAAGGAAGTTTACGTCGCGGACTGGCTTGGCGCCGCCCGTCAGAAACATGTGACGGACCTTCAATTGGCGCTAAAAGAAATGCACCGCCACGTGGCGGTGCGAAGCGAGAAGTTGCGTCAGCAAGCGCGCGGACGCCGAGACCGAAAGTCCCAAGTCAAGTTTGTGGGCTTTTCGGTCGGCGATTTTGTGCTCGTCGGATCGGTCGTCAACAGTCCGACAAAATTGGCTCTGCATTGGCGAGGACCCTACCAAGTGACCAGAGTCATCACAGACCATGTGAAGGAGACTCAGCAGCTGGTGCCACCGTATGAAGTCACGGTCCATCATGCGTGCCGACTCAAGATGTACCACGAAGGTGGTAGAGAGGTGACCGAAGACCTCGAGGAGCAGATCGCGTTTGGCGATGGCGGATTTCATGTCGAGCGCCTGGACGAAGCGCGCTGTGTGGATGGCCAACACCAAGTTTTGGTGAAGTGGCTTGGACTTGACGATGAAGAATCGTCTTGGGAACCTGCAGCGAATTTGCTGGACGACATTCCAGTTGTATTTCGCAAGTGGGCGGCGGCGAACAAGAAGGACCCTGCCGTGGCCGCCCTCATCAAGACACTTGACTTCCCGTAAGAGGGGAAGTGTTCTGCAGCGTGCAGAGCTATAGGGTCGCGCGTTAGTTTGACCCATTGCAAACACACACACTCTGTGTGTGTGGCGTGTCAAAAGTTCCGATACCTTAGTGGAGGTACTGAGTACTTTAGTGAATGGTAGTCAGTAGGAGCATCGTGGCGTGTTTAACCTCACTAATAACAGTGTGTATATTTGCTGCCTTGACGAAGGTCCCGTGGCCGAAAGCCGAGAAGAAGCGGGAGACAAAACAGTGACGCTTTGACGTTGCATTGCCGCACTGACATGTAAATTGAAATTGCGCAGTCGACTTGAGATGTCTCGTTGAAAACGAATGTAAATGGATTGATCGTACATATCTCACGTTCAAAGTACACTGACATACTAAACGCCATTTCCAACTTGGACTCCACAGCATGTATTAACAGGCAAATGATGGGTTTGCTACCCTTGTTCCTATACGGTACCTCTCTTGCGGCAGCAGGGTATCGGCACTGCCAAGCGTTGCTGGGTGTGATGTGTGCGGCGCATGGATTGCGCGGCGCATCCCTTTATTGTCAGACGACATCTTGCTGTAGTAGTGGTTTATAAAGCTAATATTACTAGTCTAGATTATGATTGGGGGTTGGATTGTCAAATATCTTTGTTGTGTTTCCCGTGCAGCGACGCTCTCCTGGCCAGAATTTGGTCAAACGCCAACAATGTCCAGTTCGTATCCAGCCGAGAGTGTGCGTACTTATCGGGGGAAGAGGTGTGCCCCATATGAAGGGGGGATATTTCAGAGACACCGCGTCCGCAACCATTTACCCCGTGATCAATTTGGAAATAGCAGCTTCCGATGAGAAGACGTCCTTCCTTTGTTGTGGAGAACAAAAATCTGGATAAAAATGCGATTCGATTTAGGAACAAGGGTAGTAGCAAACCCATCATTTGACCAATACCCCTGTACTTGTGCATATTGTGGGGTTTAACTGTAAGTTGGAAATGGCGTTTAGTGTGTCAGTGCACTTTGAACCTCAGATCAATCCATTTACATTCGATTTCAACGAGTCATCTAAAGGAGACTGCGCGAGTTCCGATACAGTAACCCTGTCACTCGACAGCTGGTAGTTGCAGCCCTATAATCCAATCCAACATGCATGACAACATCGGCGTTCGCATCGAACAACGGAGCTCGACTCACCTTCATGTGGACTTGGTTACCTGTGAGACAACTCCTGTGAGTCAAGAGTGTGCGTCACGTTGGACAATCCACCTTGTGTGTCACGACGCATGTATACTCAAGCAAAGTGATATAGTGATATCCACGTGGTTTGACCATATGTCGTACTTACTGCTAGTACTACTAGTACGAAGTATTTTTTATATATATTTAGTAACAGGATACTATCAGTAGACGATTCGGTCGCGGCGCATACCTGTTCGTAAATTACGTATTATTGTTTGTTGACTTGGCTCCAGAATGGTGAAACGCCAAAAGCACATCAAAATAAATACGTGTCTGTTCTGAAAGTCGATCTTCGATCCAACATGATGCGTCAAGTTTCTGCTGCCATCCAAGCCCTTGAACGGGGTTGGAACTGTTCTACGAACATCCACTCCAAGCGCGTGGCCCCCGTCTCCGACGAGGAGCAAGGCCGTTGCGCCGCTGAGCGTGCCGAGAAGTGAGCGGCTGCTCGCCGCCTGATGCAGCAG
>NW_009798787.1:0-864 GCF_000520075.1 Aphanomyces astaci
CGTATTCTTACGAATCGGCTCCAACGCGCCTCTGCCCTGGGTGACCACGGCTCTGCCGCCACCATCCAGTCTCGTTCTCAGTTTGCCGCGGTCACGCATGCTGTCGCGGCCCCTGCGCCTCCTTCCACAGCTATCAGCCAGCCTGATGGCTCGTACCATGTCCTTAACGCGTTCACTATCCCGGCCTATGCCCATCATGACTGCGTCAAAATCCCCGGCAAGTCCTGCTTCTACTGTGGCGTTGCTAACCACACCCTCCCCGTGTGCCCTACTCTCAAGTCGGACTATGTCCGCAACACCATGCGTGCTGGCTTTGACCGCACAGTCTTTGACAAACACGGCTCTGCCTCTGCCAAGAAGCGCAAACGCGACGTCGACTATTCGCCGCGCCCTACCCATCGACGTCGTGACGACCGCGATGATCGCGGAGGGCCTAGTGGCCAGGGTGGTTTCAGTGGTCGTAGTGGCCCAGGTCGCGATGACCGTAACCGTGGTGGTCGTCATAACAGTGGCCACAGTGGATATGGACGTGATGACCGTGGCACTAGGGGTGGCTCTGGCGGTCGAGACCGCAGCCGTGATCGTACTGGCCGTGAAAACCGCGGTTCTGGTCGTTATGATCGTGACGCCGGCAACGCTGCTTATGATGCAGTCAACCGTGACCTTGGATGCGGTCGTCCTCAGGCTGCTACCAACTACACCATCATACCATCCTCCCTCAACCGTGTCCTCGAAAAGCCTCAACCGCCTAGCGTGCTACCCAAAGTTTTTACTACGGGCTCTGCCCCACTGTTCGACGTATTTGCATCGCCGCCGCGCCCTCCACTACCTTCGACTCTTGCGCCTGCTTCGGCTCTGCCACTG
>NW_009798787.1:4130-7813 GCF_000520075.1 Aphanomyces astaci
CTTCTTGCGGCATGTCAAGAAGGGGCACTTTGGCCTGTCTTCTTTGGCCTCTTTGGCACATCCGGATTGTATCCGGATTTTGTGCCCTGATCACAACACATTAATTCAGCTACAATCTCCGACGGCACAAAACACCGGATAAGGATATTATCCGGTGTTCCGTTTGGTTGGCTGTAAGCAGTCGGTTAATCCTCACTTTCAGTTTTGACCCCCGACCACACAAGTGTTCTTTGTGTTCCTCAGTGCTACCTCTTTCCTCGTCCTCTTGACAGGTTATGAGCCTCCTTCCCACCTCTGCGCAGCCCTTCGTTGGCACACCACTCGATGAGTCGCGGCCTCTGGCCTACACTCTGTGGAAAACGGACTTCTTGTCCCAGGCGACGACACGTGATCTGGCGGGTTCTACGTCGAGCCCAACCATGTTCCTCGTGGCAACCGGCTCGAAGCTCTCAAGGTCAGCAAGACCTACCTCGAACTCGATGAGATCGACAACTGGGAATTTTATGTTGTGGATATTTCCTTATCTGAGTATGATCGTAATTTGCGTTTGGCGGAAATCAAAGCGCACACAGCAGCCATTCAGGTCAAAGCGATCAACGTTGAGGCGGGCAAGAAGCTCGCAGCTCAGTGCTCTGCCGCGCACACATTCTTAGTGTCTGCCATCTCAGTTAACCTTCGCCGCCTCAACCAGACGACGGTGTGTCCCTACTCGCTCTTTGAGCTTCTTAAGGTTCGTTTCGAATCTAACCCCATGGACAAAACCCCACCGTCATTGCCAACCACCTCCGAACTTTCAAGTTCACGGAAGAGAGTTGTATCGACACTCTGGCTGTTGAGCTCACTGACCTCGTCAAGCGTTACCGCGTGTCGATGACCCCGCCCTCCTTCAACCTTTTGGACGCGTCGGTCATCTCGTCTATCGACTACGACACCCACATCTGGAACTACCACACTCTGTGTGCCATGTCTGGCACCTTTATCAACGACAAGGAGCTCTGGGAAGTCGTAACGAACTATGTCTCCACTGCGCGAGCCGCCGGTACCCCCGTTGTTGTTGATGACGTTTGGGTGTCCCTCCGTCGTATTCTTACGAATCGGCTTCAACGCGCCTCTGCCCTGGGTGACCACGGCTCTGTCGCCACCATCCAGTCTCGTTCTCAATTTGCCGCGGTCACGCATGCTGTCGCGGTCCCTGCGCCTCCTCCCACAGTTATCAGCCAGCCTGATGGCTCCTACCATGTCCTTAACGCGTTCACCATCCCGGCCTATGCCCATCATGACTGCGTCAAAATCCCCGGCAAGTCCTGCTTCTACTGTGGCGTTGCTAACCACACCCTCCCCGTGTGCCCGACTCTCAAGTCGGACATTGACCGCAACACCATGCGTGCTGGCTTTGACCGCACAGTCTTTGACAAAAACGGCTCTGCCTCCGCCAAGAAGCGCAAACGCAAACGTCGACTATTCGCCGCGCCCTACCCATCGACGTCGTGACGACCGCGATGGTCGCGGAGGGCCAAGTGGCCAGGGTGGTTTCAGTGGCCGTGGTGGCCCAGGTCGTGATGATCGTAACCGTGGTGGTCGTGATAACAGTGGCCACTGTGGATATGGACGTGATGACCGTGGCAACGGGGGTGGCTCTGGTGGTCGAGACCGCAGACGTGATCGTACTGGCCGTGACAACCACGGCTCTGGTCGTTATGACCGTGACGCCGGCAACGCTGCTTATGATGCAGTCAACCGTGACCTTGGATGCGGTCGTCCTCAGGCTGCTGCCAACTACACCATCATACCATCCTCCCTCAACCGTGTCCTCGAAAAGCCTCAACCGCCTAGCGTGCTACCAAAAGTTTTTACTACGGGCTCTGCCCCACTGTTCGACGTATTTGCATCGCCGCCGCGCCCTCCACTACCTTCGACTCTTGCGCCTGCTTCGGCTCTGCCACTGGCGCCAGTTACCGTCGAACCGGCCTCATTGCCAGCCAACTACGGGTCTCCCGTTGACGCCGGTGATCTCGACTTCGCTGAAGTCCCGTCTAACGAGGTCCTTGTTACCGACCGTCTACACCTCTACCCACCACGCCCGTTATTCCAAATCCCTGCGAAACCGACCAAAGTGGATCTTCCACTGTTCCCACCCAGTGCCTTCTTGGCTGCCCGCAGCGACGTCGATGACATCCGTCCATGCACTTTGCGCCTCAATTTTGGCCAACATTGCTCCGAACTACAGTTCAACCGGTTCTCCGTCCGCCAGGCGTCGGATGACGACATCACAGTCCGGTTTCCGGCTCGTGACGTGTGTGAGATCACCACCTCCTTTGGAGACGTGCTTAATGCACCCAACAATGCCATGGGCCTCTACTCGTTCCCTTCCCAACCCAAGGTCGTGCCCATTGATCCACACCATGGGGAGTCTCTCCACATTTCGGACTTGACCCGTTTCCGTGCCATGATGGCCTCGTTCGAAACCGCTCTGCGAACCTTTTCGACGAAATACAGTGGATTTTCCACTTTTAACGATCAATTGCATATGTTTGCTTACTCGTCGGTGTTGCGCTATGCGCCTATCACCCATCGACCATCTATGGTCCCCAAGTCCCCTCCACCGCCTCCTCTCACTACAGACTCTGTCTACTTGAGTGTTGCCCATGCAATGCTTGGCACACCAACTACCACCCGTGTCTATGATGCCACTCATGTTCCAACCGATTGCCTCACTAGCCTCGTAGCTGACTCCAAACTCTCAGCAACTAGTCTTGCGCGCCTTTGGCACCGCCGTCTCGGTCATCCTGGCATTGATGCTTTTGAACACATGACAAAAACAAACCCCGAGCTTATGCTCTTGAAGGCCAAGCACCTTCGTGGTCACTTAAGTGAGACTTGTGCTTACGCCAAGTCCAAACGCAGTCCTTTTGACTCCTCAGCGGTCTCCGCGCTACATCCTACCTCACCCCGAAACCCCTTGCCCAGCAGCACACACAACCACACAAAACATAAACTATGAAGACCTGACATAAGCCTTGGTCTTCATATCGCATAACACTGCCTCAATGTTCCTACCACCATACATTCCCTCTACAGTTTGATTGTGCAAGTGGTAGAGCCTCTTGACTTCGAGCAACATATGGAGACACTTCGCATGCGTGATATATTCTGACACTTGCCAGGGGAACAAGTTTTGTATCCTGATAGCTCATGTCTAACACTCCCACTCAGTGTTCTGCGATACCAATAAACTCAAGTCGTGTATGCCCATCCTTTCCCTTAGTAACTCAAATTGCCCCACCGGTAATGCCTTTGTCAGTAGGTCTGCTAGCATTTCTTTCGTATTGCAGTACTTAATTTTGATACGTTTTTTGTCCACTAAATCCCTTGTGTACAAATACCTCGTTTCAATGTGCTTTGTAGCTTTGTGATTGCCAGGATTCTGGACAACACTAATAGCTGATTTACTGTCGCACCAAACCTGTATTGGTGCCTTTAATTTAAACCCCATCTCGGCTAAAAGATGCCAAAGCCATTCACTTTCCTTGGATCCCTCATTAAGAGCAATTAGCTCTGATTCTGCAGTAGACAGCGCAACACAATTCTGTTTGCAACTGCACCACGAAATGCATGTTCCAGCTAATAATACCAAATATCCAGTGATACTCGTTCGATCTTTTTCTCGATTCGCGAAGCTCGCG
>NW_009798788.1:0-3786 GCF_000520075.1 Aphanomyces astaci
GATGCTCTTAGGGAATTCCTGGTCGCACTGTATGTTGTGGGCAGGTGTGCTGTACAACTCAGACGTACGATTACGAAAAAATGTCTAACTACGGGAGGTGCTGTGACAGGGGCTACAGCTAACGATAGATTTTAAGCCACACTATCACCCGAAGTTGTGCTAATTTACACTATCACTCGAAGTTGTGCCTAATTTACGCGATGTAATTGGTCAGCTACTTCGACTTGGAGGAATATTTGTTGTATTTTGGCCAACAAGATGACTCTATTTTCTTTCGTCCATATTACTATTAATAGTATGGGATAATTATCACGTTTGTAAAGAGCATCTCCACCGCGCCCAGTAAATTGGCCAATCAGTAAATCTGTGTGCTGATTTACTGAAAATTTACTGGAATATTTTCGCACCCCACCAGTACACTGTATCCGGTTCAGTACATACTTTGCTGACCAGCAAATATTCCAGTAAAAGTCACACAGATTGGATGGACTACTGGATTTGCTGGAGTCAGTATCCGGTTATAGTGGCCGGATAGAGACATCGGCACATAAACATGGAGCAGCGAAGCCTACAGGGTCGGTGATCATACAGTAGGTCGAGGTGCAGTTGTGGCGGCCCTGACACGGTATGCATGCCGCAGTCAATAACTTATGACTTGTGGTGATGACTATTGCGGCGTAGGTCGGTTGCGACCGATAGCGCATTCGCCTGAAGTCGATGCTGCTGTGGCAAGTTTACGCGGCAGCATCGACCGCAGGCGAATACGGCCGGTTGCTTGTTTGGCCGGTCCGAGCCCGATCCTGCCGTGGTTGGTGTTAGACGGGAGAATATCCGGTTAAACCAGATATGCGTAGTACTGTATACTTATTATGCTCACTTTGTATAGTGCTAACATATATATGATCTTAAATGAGAGATTGTATGGAGATGAGTATGTCACTAGATGTCCCACGGACATGGTGATCAGTGATTGGGCAGTGAATTTGAGACAACCTGCAACCCTAGTCCCTAGTGGCTAGCCACCACTACTTGAGACCATAGATACATGAGTGGCTTGCATGTATATCTGTTGGCTAGGATGTGCCGAGTTGAATCTGCAGGCCCTTTGGTCATTCCAGTTTCTTCTCTAAACTGAGCCCTTACTGCTGCCCAACCGTTGCTACTCAACAGTTGGCGGTGTATGTCTTGTGTCGGTCGAAGTTGCATGACTTGCCGCGTTGGCAAGAGTCTTGGTCTTCAACGGGAACAAGAAAGGCTTCCGCGTGTGGACCCAGAAGTTCGTACAGCATCTCAAGACACTGACCACTGCGAAGGTTGGCCTATGGTTGGCTAATCAGACGAGCCGACCTGAGCCGAAGATCAAGTTCGAAGACTGGCATTCTGGCGAGCCCCCCGTGGTACATGGCGCGAAGGAATCTGCGCAACGGTGGTACTCCCACTATTGATCTGAGCAAGTTCAAGAAATCAGAAGTCTGCTCAGCTAGGTCCTCCCCGACGCCTTTACCCAGCAATTCAAGGACACCTTTGGTGAAGCCAGCCCGTGCACCTACTCTGGGCCGCCGTCGAGAAGCGTTATGGGGAGTCGAAAGTCAACACGGTTAAGACCTTGGTCGGCCATTTGATCTTGACAGCGAATAACGATTTTCCTAACCTGGAAGTCTTTCAGTATTTTGCAACCTCAAGTCTGCCCGGAACACTATCAACGTCCACACTCAGAAGTACTTGGGTAGAGATATGATCAGTGAGGATCTGATTGTGGCATTGGTTTTGGGTGTATTGCCGAATGAGTACTTTGGTGCTCAATTCTCATTGGACGAGAAGGGGTTTAACCTCGTCGATGTGGAGGCAAAACTCATTGGGATTTTTTTTGGGACAAAATCCAAGGTCATTATGGGGATGGGTTGCCAATCAAACAGTCCAATCGGGGGACAAGAAGCGCAAGTACGGTAATGGTCCCACTGTAGGAAACGACGTTTCGGTTCGCGGGCAGTGCTTCTACTGTTTTGGCCAGTACAATGTCGGTGGCCAGCCTCACGTGAAGTCGGAATGTCCTATACGAAAGGAGGATTTTGGGCGTAAGGAGTTTAGGTCTAACATCACCCAAAAGCCCTGTTCAAAGAGGCCTAAGGTGGGTGGTACTAAAATCCCTTGTGGTATTGTGGAGTATGGAACCGGCCAACCTACACCTGCCCCAAATGGGCTAAATGAGGATCATTGGGTGCAAGAGTACAGTACGTTGTTGAAGATCGCAATGATTTTCTTGATCTTGGCTCTGCTGGCGGCATTGCGGTGAACAACATCCTCACTGTGGATGGAATGTCCAGTTCCATGAAGCAGCTCAGCGTCCAATTGGATCAAAAGGTGAGAGGAAATTATGGGTTTTTATTGGCTAATCGCAATTTGTCTGATAGTGATTGGGCACTGGACAGTGGTGCAGTCACCACCTAACCGGCAGTGTAGTCTGGTTTAACAAGATAAATCCTAATACAGGTCTTGCTTTTAAGTTTGGGAAAGGATCTAAGCTACACAGCTCTCACATTGGTTCCGTTGTTGCGTGGTTCGACACCCCTAGTGGAATTCGTCGATTTAGCTTTGAAAAGGTAGCACTCGTTCCAGGAGCGCAAGCCAACATACTAAGTGAGAATGTGATCAAGAGGGATGGAGGACAAGTAATTGAGAGCGCCTGTGGTAGGTATAAGTATGTGTTCTACCAAGGCACACAATGCTTTGTAGCTGTGGCGATCAATGCACAGGTTTGACGTAATTAATCTAGTCACCGACATCGGGATGTCCGCCTTTCTTGACTCCTACTGCGTCAACTACTCTACAACGCAACGCGAAACTACTCAGAAGAAAGTGTATGGGACACATCGAACAACATGCAACTTTGGCTCGTACGGCGCATCAAAAGTGCGCCCGGAAACGCGGAACTGGTACTACCTTTCCTCTAGACGCTGAAGAGCAATTAACTCGTTGGGTGCTCGGGATGCGTAAGGATGGCATACCTGTGACGTACGCAATGCTGCGCATGATGGCTTTGGAAACCGCCATCGACGTGGGCCTGAGCGAAGATGAGTTCAAGGCGGGTTGGCACTGGATCCATGAGTTCAAGAAGCGTCACGGCCTTACCTTTCGTGCCAAGACTCGGATTGGCCAGGACTCCAACGAAGACGGGGCTGCGATGTTGGCTGACTTCTCGGAGCGTGCGCTGCTCTCTGCGATGGCGAACGACGTGGAAACGATCTACAATGCAGACCAGACCGCCGTGAACTACGAATACCTCCCAATAAAGACGCTGAATCCTACCAAGGAGAACACTGTGTGGGTGAAGTGCGCTGGAAAGACGAAAGAACGCGCGACCGCAATGCTGCTGGGCGACACGGATGGCAACAAGCACACGTTTTTCCTTGTCCTCAAAACAACGAAGTCAAATAAGAAAGAAGTCGTTCAAGAGAACCTTACCATGCGCCATGGGTTCGGACGGACCGTGTGGACTGAGGTCGAGCCTCTACAAAGCGAGTTTGGTTGTGAGATCTACGGCAACCCGACTGCGTGGTGGAATGCAGGCATATCGCTTGCTTTCCTCAAATATCACTTTGGGGACAGACCTGACCGCGAGACGAAGAAGATCATGCTCTTGTGGGACGACTTCAACGCTCACTTCACCGAGGAAGTCGTGGCCTATGCGGAGTCGATCAATGTGGTCCTGGAACGCATTCCTCCTCGGTTTACCTGGGTTTGCCAGCCGGCCGATGTTGCGTGGATCCGGCCGTTGAAGTCCGCGCT
>NW_009798789.1:0-3799 GCF_000520075.1 Aphanomyces astaci
CGACGCCTATTGAAGCGGATATCGCAGCATTGGTTGGTGGCCAGTCCCTCGATGAAGCGTCAGCAACAGCATCCTCAAGTTCCATTTTGGGTGCTTGGGACCAGCGACTTCGTTGCCGTGAGCAGTTTGCGTCGGATGTCAAAGGTCTAAAGACATGGATGTCGAAAAAATGCGTGGAAAGAGTTGTCACGTTCGAAAACCAATCCTGTGTTGAAGAAAGCAGCGAGGCATCGATGGCTCGGTATACAGACCGGTCTGGCGAGATTCCAACGTTGGTCCAAGTCAACGTTCCGGGTGCATTGGATCCATCAACGATGCTGTACACTGGCAACCTGGTTGAGAGGGGCAAAGTACCTCAAGCTTTGCCTGATTACGCCCACATCGGTGTTGTTTCGAATGCTTTTGGCCTTCGTATGCTGGCGCATACGAAGGCCATGAGCTTCATACGTATTGTACGTGCTCTATTGCAGCGATGGCAACTTGAAGACAATGGAGATCACGACCCGCGAAGTGTCGCCGCTGCAACGAGCGCAATACAGCTACGAATGGTTCTACTCGGCGAAGGCGGTACTGGAAAGTCACATGTCATCGCTGCTGTGCAAGCGTTTTGTAACTCGTGGAAGAGACCATTCAGCATTGCCAAAACCGCAATGGCTGGCAAGGCCGCCGTCTCAATCAACGGAGTTACGTTGCATAGCTGGATTGGAATGCACAACTTGACCCGAGCACTGTTCATGAGGCGAAAGAAGCCGACGAGAAAGGCGTACCTGGCTATACGGAAGATCTCAAGCTACTCCTGGTGGACGAAATGTCCATGATGAACAAACAATAGTTGGTTCGACTCGACGAGGCACTTCGTGCACGGACGAAGCTGGACTTGCCCTTCGGTGGACTCAACATCGTTTTGGCTGGTGATTTCTTCCAAATGCCCCCTGTTGGTGGAAAACCGTTGTATACACCACTGTCTGCGTATCGAGGGGACTTGAAGTTCGATCTCTACGAAGACCCGGGCTTCCATTTGTGGCGGTCGTTCAAGGATGTTGCGGTGTTGAATGAAAACGTCCGATTCTCCCAGGATCCCGAATGCGTGGGATATGTGAGCCTGGCACGAAAAGGCGAATGGAGGCAAGAGCTTGTTGACATCCTGAACAGCCGCATTCTCTCGGATGGTTTGGTTTTGAAGAGCATGGCGTCATCAAATGTCAGCACTCCTTCAGCTCCTCCAAGTCAACGATGTACAACGTACACTACCCCTAACAACCGGACAAGACAAGCCATCATCAACGCATACACTACCTCAGTGTCTACGAAGCTTCCACGGAACCACTACCCCATTCGAGTTGTGGCCAACTTCAACGGTCGATTGAACGGGTTGTCGTCAAAAGACATATCTGACATCATGTCCCTTCCCGACACAAAGCTCGGCAACATGGCCCCGTTCATCGATTTGATCCCGGGTATGCCCGTGGTGTTTACACAAAACGTGAACCCTCAACACGGGATTGCAAATGGAACGTTTGGGACATTGCACTCCGTTCAGTTCAACCAAACGACAAAGTTCAAGCTCGTTGAAGACGCTGGATCGAAGTTGAAGGTGTTGATACCCAATAGTCCACCCGCAGTTGTGTTTGTTCGAGTGACACGTCCAAAGAACTTTGACGTGCTGCCTCGAGATGGATTGTATGACTCCTTGCCAGCTGATGTGTACCCCGTGTTCATGTTCAAGCCTCAGGGATCAACTGAGGTTACGTTGACGCCTGGCCCTGGTGGTTCAAAACGAACACTGAAGCTAAAGTTGCAGCAGTTGCCGTGTTGCCGTTTGTCAACGCAATTGCTTCGACAATCTACAAGATCCAAGGCGAGACAATGGAATCCCTTATTGTCGCGGATTGGAAAGCACGTGGCTCCAAGTTCAATAAGGTTGTCAACACTTGCCAACAAGGATACATCGCCATCTCCCGATTCACCAAGCGTGATGGGTTTTCAGCACTGAAACCGCTCAAAAACTGATGTGTATGCAACTGACAAGAGCTATGTTAACTTATATACACGCAAGTTACATGTATCCCATCCTTGTACAAGTCAGTACCAACTTACTCGTATCTCATCCTTGCATAACTCAATGTGTTCGTCAAAAAACCCTACGAGGTCACTGCAACATCGAATGGACTATGTGGAACATGAGTTATGAAGCGTATATCTTGCCTTCCAGTAACGTTATATGATATGTAATGACATGTACATCTTCGTCTACGATCACCCTACAATCGCGCACTAAGCTTACAGCGGAACGCGTCCTATTCTGTAAACCCGGCGCGATCGCCGCCAAGACAGCGTCGACATGGCCTACATATTTTCGTGCATGACGTGCTGCAACATTTCAGTCAGAGTACTTGAATAATTCAAAATAGCACATTGTATTTCGTTTTCTCTGACTGTCATATGACTAAAACGTGCATCATAGATAGTGGAGCCAATGAAAAGAAGCAAAACCCATGCAGACCAATGATATAGATCCAATGTCCAGGATGTGGCCAATACAATACCAGTGTTCTTGTGAATTTTCTGCATTTGGGTGGATTCTAAAATGTCGAGTTCCAATCGTGTTTTGTGCAACTTTTCGACAGAATCCGGATTCTGGAGTCAGAATCCATTTTTGCTCCGAACACGGCCTAATGGCTCCAGATCCTTTTCTCGCTGTTAGCAACTTTCACCTCCAAAATCATGGCGGATTGAGTGAATGCCTTGGACACACACAGCGTTCCAGGAAAAACTTCACACGGCAAAGGTATGCTCAACCTCGATCATGGCGGTTGTCGATCGGTTGCGCGTAGAGATTCGACAGCAAGGCACGTAGAATTGATCATCGGTAACAAATCATATGTTGCTTTGAGAGCCGCCTTGACGTCACCATACGCCGCGTAGACATTTCACAAATCTGTCGGCCACGAAAACAACATCTCAAATGAGCGTTTTGCGTTGCCAACATCGACTTCAATGTGATTGGTCATGCAGGGTTCTGCGAGGAGAACACGGACGTAAAGGTTAGAATTATAGAGAGAATATCAATTATATAACTCATATATATGTATGCATCGTACAAATAGCGCCAATGGCGTGACATGGACTTTCTCATGTCCAATTGTAGCACTGCGGGAGGAAGCGTATGTAGTTGAGGGCAAAATGCACAAATAATTAACTGAAGATCTACTAAGATCTCCTTAGTCCTCATCCCTATGTACCTTCTTCGTCTACTTCACTACTTCTACGCTAATATGCACTTTTGTAGACAATGGATGCGGGTGCGGTTGAGAGACATTGGGGGACTTCACTAGGCTAGCGATTCTAAGCCATACTTGCCCTTGAGACACATCCCTAGGAGGTAATTCGAACGGAAGTGCTGTCGCGGGGAATATTCGGACGTTCCGCGACTAGCCGTGGTGTTTTGGCTTTCTGCGCTCCGCGCTCCGGTAGGCTCGCTGAACTTGTTAGTCCCTGGGGTCTGAACTCAGGACGACCACTGACAAGACTCTAAGGGCTCCCGGACCAGACTCCGGACGTCCTGGGGGGGAGGGGAATAGCTCAGTGTCAAATAGGATTATATTAGGTTTTATCCCAATACTAATATTGCCCAATGGGCTCATCCAATTCCTAATGCCTATGCAAAAGCATGTGCGTAGGGTGGCACTGGTTTTGAGAGGTTTTCAATAAATAGGTGGGGGTACCAATAAATACCGTGGGTGGGTGAGAGAGCCAGAAGTTTCGATGATAGGGACGGGAGGGTAATGGGCCGCAGAAC
>NW_009798790.1:0-1748 GCF_000520075.1 Aphanomyces astaci
AAAGTCACTAACGTTAATAGGATGATTATTAACGAATGTTTGGTGAGGGAACTACACTTTTCGACATTTGGATCCCGACGATTTATGAACTGCCTGTGGAAACTTTGATTAGATACTCCGGAGTACTAGTAGCACAATACAAAGTTGAAGTACAACACATGGCTGAAGTTGAATATTCTTGCCAGACGTTGTAGATTCTTGATTAGTTGTTGACTCGAAAAAGGCGCTCAAGACCCCTCGACCAAGGCCTCAAGGCTGGGACACCCCCCCTTTCAGACAACTTAAGGCAAGTGCCGGAATATCATTGACTCGAAACTGGAAGCGCGCATCGTCCAACTGAAGACGTCACTTTGCCATTTACCTTGCATTCACCTGATGGCCAACATTCTTGCTTTCCTCGCCGTGTTTGCCGCCATGGCCACTGCGACCGTGAACGAAAGCGACGCCCCCCAGAACACGACGGCCTCATTTTTTTGCTGGAAGCATACGTACACACGCGGTGTTGGCCGTGTGCCGGGATCGTGCGCGGCCGGACAAGAGCCCCTGGGTCTATTTTGCTATGACAAGTGTCCAGCGGGCATGACCCGCGTAGGCTTCGACTGCCACTCGAAGTGTCCCGGTTGGCTCGAGGACCAAGGACTGTTTTGCCGCTACAGAGAATACGGCCGGGGGTGGGGGTTCCCGTGGCGTCTTTTCGAACCTCTGGACTCCAGAGGCATGTTGGGCCGCTGCCAAAGTTGGTACGGGAAAGGCAACTGCGAAGTTTATGGGTTAATGGCGTACCCCAAGTGTCTTCCAGGCTACTATCCGTTTGGTTGTTGTATCTGTCGACCTTCTCCTCCCGACTGCGACGCCATTGACATGGCCGGCAGATTTGACTTGTCGTGTGCCAAGAAAATCACGATTGGGACGCCTCACTTGGGTACGTGCGCTGCCAACGAAGACCTCGATGTAGGGTTGTGCTACCCTAAGTGCAAACCCACCTACAAGGGTATTGGTCCAGTGTGCTGGGGCCGCCCTCCTCCTTTGTGGGAGGACTGCGGCATGGGGGCCGCAGTAACCAGTTCTCACTGCGCCGCTGTCATCGCCAACCAAGTTCTTTCGGTGGTGGTGCTTGCCGCCAATATCGCCTCACGGTTTGCAGGCAGTTCGGTCAAGGTGCTCACTAGCATTGCGAACCCGGCCCAGGTCTCCAAGTTAAGATCGTTGTGGTACAAAGCCCTGCCGTACCTCGCGAAGAAAGTCTTACCTAAGGTAGTCAAATATTTCGGAACCAATGTTGGGACAATGGCGGTCTATCATAACGTCTTTCACGACGACAATGCCACCTTCACCAACGAAGACTTCGCACGTACCGCAATTGCCCTCGTAGCCGTCATGGATAAAAGTGGCATCTTGGATGTCGTAGCGGCCGACATGTTCCCCATGTGCGACAAGATTGAAGGCATATTGAACGGGCATGGGTAAATTCCTTGATTTCCGTCACGAGCCCAAGCCTGTGCACTACGTTTAGGATACCAAACCTCCAGCATAATGAAAGCTAATGTATGTGGAGGTGATCGGGTCCATGGCTTACAGTATGTGTTACCTTGTTACCTAGATATACTTTGAGTGCAGGACCGCGCAGACGCTGCTCTGTTGTCTGCGTCGGTTTGCACAACCAGCTAGCTACATTTGTTGGATAGGCTGAGTCTGGATTTGACCTCATTGTCGCCGTCAAAAACGTATAATATCAGCTGTGGATAGTG
>NW_009798790.1:1848-3773 GCF_000520075.1 Aphanomyces astaci
GAGTCTGGATTTGACCTCATTGTCGCCGTCAAAAACGTATAATATCAGCTGTGGATAGTGGGATATACTACATCTGTCAATCAGATAAGTGTCTCACGTATTTGTATTTCAACCAATAGTAACTGGAAAGTGATTCTAACCAATAGCGAGCGAGAAACAATTCCAACCAATTCAAGCCAATAGAGATCGAGAGAAAATTCCAACCAAGAGGGATCATCGATAGAAACGTCCAACCAATAGAAATCGAGAATAGAACCAACCAATCACGATTGATTACTGATTACCCGAGTGGCGTTTGGTCGAACGTTGAAAGGAATTGCGCGATAGGCATGACGCTATGTAATGGTGGGGAATAGCCAAGTGAATCGTTGTAAGACATCACTCTATATTGCGTAAGTCGTGTACTACGAAGTAGATGACAACAGCTTCCTCAGTCCCACTGTACGGATTAGGGATTAATGTAATGTATTTTATTACGTAAATCACACAAATCAGTCATTATCAATAGTGCCGATTTGGGCGAGTGGTTTCAGTAATGGGATGAAACCGGGAGGTTGAGGGTTCGAGTCCCAAGTTTTACTTTGATTTTTCCCCAACAGTTTTTTCCAACAACGACCAAGCCTTACAGTAGCGAGCGACCCGCCCACAAAATTGCGCGCACCGCAGCGTAGCGGAGGTCGTGTTTATAATTTTGAGCGAGTTAAAGCCGCTTGATGACAATGACCTTGGTGGGAGTGGCCTTATGGGGCGCAAGGTAACCAAAGTAAGACTAGTCGCCATCACTAAGCAAGTCTGACTAGGGGTGTCGCGATCTTTGTTTGATTGTGCTCCTATTCTAGGTGAGTTTGGCGGCGACATGCGACGCACATGGGCTGGTCGGCCTTGAGAGATAATAGTTGTTGTAGTACTTAGCGTATTTCTAGTACCGTTCAGTGTTAATTCGTGTTGGCGTGGATTGATGCATGCAATCGTATTTTGGACGTAGTAGTGGTATCATATCAAGTGTCGCTATAATGTGCTGCCGAATGATGTGAAGTATATCCTATGCTAGCTTATCCATGATGTTTATGCTTTGTTATCGATTAAGGCGACCGTCACATATGTAAATTTCATTCATTTTCCTGCTTTCCAAAGATGTACTATTACAGTATGTAGTGGTTGAGGTTAGCGAGGTATGGTGCACTGTACTAGCAGTATTTGTGAAAGTATTGCTTCGTATTTACTCTGATGTTTCGCAGCGTCCAAAGACTGCTATTTTGAAGTTATCGAGCATGAAAAACTGTGCGGATGTGGCCATTGTAAGCACTCTTAGTGTGCTACTGTGAGCATAGATCGCATTTCTTGTTGGGGCTGCATGGCACTTCTGTGGTGCGGTGAATTACGTTGGCTTGTATCTTCGATATGAATGCATTGACATCCTCCCAGATGGCCGCTTCATGGCTGCTTCTCGTTTTCACCGCCTTTTTAATACTCGCCAAACGTCCTTTGTTAATGTTGGTCATGTAATGCTTCGTGTACAGCATGAAATTGCCCTTGGCCATGTAGCCACAGCTCCCCACGATGGAGGACAGTTGAGAGTTGTAAACCTCCGCTAGGACACTTGAGATCTTCTCAAGTTGTGGGAAATTATCGATGCAGTAGCCACTACAATATTGAGATTAGCTAGGCATTGTAGAATGTGTACACCTCGAGCAATTTTTGTGATTAGAGTAGTGTAAACAGTCAACGAGAAACCAAATGTTGCGGAAAATCCAAGGCTCACGAAGCATGCAGTAGTTTTGGATGTTGCATGCGTTGTCGATGATAACATATCGCTTGCCATCATGTCGCTTTAGCCGCTGCGCCAAAATCGAAAACGGGTGGAAGGGACTCTCAAAATCGTACATCAAGGTGAAGCCCAGGCAAATTGAATGCGGACAGACGAA
>NW_009798791.1:0-2662 GCF_000520075.1 Aphanomyces astaci
GCCCCCACGGAAGCCATGCTCAAGCGCAAGCCGTACCCGCGCACCAAGCCCCTCATTTCGGAGCGCATGTTGAAGCACATGGTTGGTCAGTCCATCTTCCAGTTGGCGGTGATTCTCACCATGACGTTTGCCGGGGACAAGATCTTCGGCATTGATTCGGGCCGCAAGTACGACCGCAAGCCGGTTGGCGCGACCGGACCGTCCGTGCACTACACGATGATCTTCAACACGTTCGTGTTCCTGCAGCTGTTCAACGAAATCAACGCCCGTCGCATCCACGACGAGCTGAACGTGTTTGAAGGCATCCTGACCAACCACATCTACCTTGGCATTTCGGTGGTGCAGTTGGTCTTGCAAGTGTTGATCATCGAGTTTGGGTCGCTCGTGTTTGGTTGCGTGCCGTTGGATCTGACCCAATGGTTTATCTGCATCGGCCTCGGCTCGCTTTCGTTACCGGTGGGCCTGTTCCTTCGTTGCATCACCCTTCCTGCCAGCTTTACGATGTGCCAGGAAACCTCGGTTGTCGAGAACGTCCCCAGTGCCCGCACCAAGACATTGTGGCGTCGAAGTTTGAAGCGCCTGCAGGTCCAGATGCGTGTGGTGAAGGCGTTCCAGAAGTCAGTGACACAACAAAAGGGTCTGCATTAGGCACCAACGAACCTGTAGAAAATAGTCGTCCTACTTCTTAGGTACTAGTATATAATAAAGCGGAATACACATACTAAGCAGTCCTTCGTTTTGACTTGTGGATGATCCTCGGTGATTTATGTACACGAATGCTGTCGTGCTGTCATGACGATATCTAGAAATATGTAGTGCTCTACTTCGTGGTAAGTGTAAAACTATAACTGCATCCCAAGCGTTGGTTTGTATTTCGAAATCCGATGCAACGCACATTGAAAAGCAAGGCGACGACTTTCGCATTGTTGAAAGTTGCAAGGTACTGCTTTCGCGACCATGAAAGGAATGACCTGCTCAGAATATACTCCTACGTGGTACAATTAATTGATTGATATGCATCTGATAAGATATGCATAACGTCAGTGACATGTCAAAAACACCTGTTTCTGCATGTTTCAATCTTTTTGTAATTTTTGAATACGCCGGCCTCAACATTGTCCCATCCACAGCTATATATTACTGGCTCGATGAGACCGCCACGTATAGGCAAAGGCCGTCCATCAAGGGCGGCCAATATCGTACCCTGTCTCATGAGCGTATTAAGTGAGGATGCCGTCTTCAAAGCCATTCTGCCATTTCCAGTGTCCTCTCAACATGACATTGACTTTGAACGACTTGGTGCGTCTGGTTGAGACCCAGAAGGAGCGAGCTGCCGACACTCTCGCCCAACTTGGAGGCATCGAAGGTGTCGCGCAAGCGTTGAACGTCTCGCTGGAGCATGGTCTGGACAACAACAACGCTGCGGATCTGGCTTCTCGCGAACTCCGCTACGGCAAAAACTACGTTGAGCCCGAGAAGCCAAAGACGATCTTCGAGCTCATGTGGCATGCCTTCCAAGACTTGACCATCATCATCCTGACCGTGGCCGGTTTCATTTCGCTGGTTCTGGGCTTCATTCCGTTTGCTGAGGACGAACCGACGAAGGAGGGCGGCCGTCGATTGGCTGGGGGGGGGGACCCGAGCGTGGCGTGGATCGAAGGCGCGTCGATCATCGTCGCCGTGCTGATCGTGGTGTTCGTGACGGCCATCAACGACTACCAAAAGGAAAAGCAGTTCCGCGCGCTGAACGCCATCAAGGAAGACGAGAAGATCAAAGTCATTCGCAACGGTGTGCCTGCTGAAGTGAGCAAGTTCAATTTGGTCGTGGGGGATATTGTCCGTGTGGACCTCGGCGACATCATCCCTGCGGACGGATTGGTGTTTGACGAAAGCGACCTCAGTTTGGACGAAAGTGCGATGACGGGCGAGTCCGACTTGCTCAAGAAGAACCGTCGATTGGCCCCCTTCTTGCTGTCGGGCACCAAAGTCATGGAAGGCGTGGGCAAGATGCTCGTCATTTGCGTGGGGGAAAACTCCCAGGCCGGAATCATTTCCAAACTCATCATGGGCAAGGGGAAGGCCCCCAAGGCATCTCAACCCGTGGTCGAGGACGATGGGTATGCTGCGGTGGAAACCCCTAAAGGCTCGGACGCCAAGAAGGACGGGGACTCGGAGGACGACGACGTGGTGTCGCCCCTGCAAGGCAAATTGGACCGCCTCACGTTGCTCATTGGCAAGCTTGGTCTGTTCACGTCCATCTTTGTGGTCGTGGCGCTCATCGTTCGTTTTTCCATCGTCACGTTTGCCATCGACGAGAAAGAGTGGAGCAACAAGTACTTCAAGAACTACCTCAACCATTTCATCCTCGGTGTGACGGTGCTGGTGGTTGCCATCCCGGAAGGCCTGCCGCTGGCCGTGACCATTGCGTTGGCGTACTCCGTGAAGAAGATGCTCAAGGACAACAACTTGGTGCGCCACTTGGACGCGTGCGAGACCATGGGAAGTGCCACCACCATCTGCTCCGACAAGACCGGCACCCTCACCACCAACCGCATGACGGTCATGGAGTGCTACCTCGGCAAGGCGGAGTTCAGCTCCGCGCCGTCGCTCCGACTCCAAGCCAGCGCCGCCACCAAGGACATTCTCTGCAGCTCCATCAGCA